>NW_017386025.1:805325-847014 GCF_000237925.1 Schistosoma mansoni | reverse complement strand
ACTGGAGGTCCCGTGTTCTATTTCACTGAAATATTATTATTATTATTACCTTTAGGACATACCGTGTTTCGCATACTTGAACATGCCATAAATAGTTCGTTGTTGTTGTTAACAATGATGACGACGACTTTGATGGTATAAATTGTGTATAATGAGAGGTATAAATGCATTTAAAACACTGATCTGTTGTTGATAATGTACAGATTTCTTCAGAATCCTTGTTTAAATTATACGATTTTTTAGAGGATTGAAGCCAAGTAATAATGTCGTGTAAATCAATGATATTGTCTTTCACGAAATTGAAGGATTGATGATTTTCTTGTACGTTGGATATGAATGGGAATTGTATAAAATCTTCTGCATATTGATATGATTTGAAGTTGATATTTCTTGATTGAATGAACAAATTGGATAGTAGACGTTGAAATGATTCAGACAATGTACAGTCTTGATTTCTGAATATATTCTCCTGGAAATAAGAAATAATTGTATAAACTAGAGTACATGGATATTTGTTAAACAGAATCTTATCAGTATTATCGTTACTTACTGTAAAATTAATAAGTAGTATAAACAATTCCTACTAATAATGAAATGAGCAACTCTCAAGTAAAATTGCCTATCACAAATGTGTATTAACACAAATGATCAATACCATATAGGCACCTCGCGAGGCGATGTCGTGGATGAGCAGTGCTGAGGAGTCGCACAGTAGGACGAAACAGTCGTACAGTGCTTCCAGGTTTTCCCTGGTGTTCTAGCTTCAATTGACTCACGCTTTCAACTATGACAATGAAATAAATTGAAAAAGATGAACAGCAAAATTGAAATAATCCAGTAGAAATAATAATGAGAAGGATTCAACATTTAGTATATGGTTCGAAAAGACAGAATGGTAAGGTATGTATAAAGGAGTGCTGAAACTCAAGATCTACAATAAAACAAAAAGTGAAGGTACCCAGTGCAATTGTAACCGGTTGTGAGCCAATCTAGCCAACATCTCCAACCACTGATAGTAATAATCATAGGGAACTTAACCAGAGAGCCTACATTTTCCGTTACAGTTTATATCAAAGATTTCATGAACTGAATTCGCGTCTTGATTTAGTTGCTCCTAATTTTTTTCCGACTACGTCTACCCCAGTCAACATTACACGCTGAGATAGGCAATAGCTAAGGAAGTATAACTCATATCCCATCTACCTTAGTCAATACAGATTCTTAACCTTATCAATCAAACTTATTTATAATAAACCATTTCAAATAAAATGGCACAACATACCTTGAAATGTATAACTTCCTTATGTTGTAGTAAACCATTAATTTGATATGCCAAACAAAAATTAAATAAATAATTTAAATTATGTAATAATAATGAGAAGTTTTTCTTAGTTAATTGTTCATTAAAATTAAAACAAACACTTGGACATTGAACAGTTGGCCTTGAATAAGAGATATTGGATGATTTATCATCTATATCTATGATGGATGATGATGATGATGATGAATAGATGCCTGGAATAAGTAGAGCATAAAGATCTATACATTGTTTTGACTTTTTGTCATAGTAATCATTATTATCACCAATGTAAAAAGACCAAACATTGAATAGTTTAATAGTTTGTCGATATAATAGTTTATCAATGGATTGAATAACTTTATCAATGTTCAATAATAAATAATGTTGGTTAACTCTTTGGTGATAATTAGGATTGGTTCGTTCGAATTCTAGAAAAATTCCATTACAATGACTAGAGATAAGAGATAAATCTATTGATGGAATTAACCCAACAGGAAATGATGTTGATGATGATGATGAAGAAGAAGAAGAAGGTGGGAATAACTGTGGCAAACAACATTCATGATTACAATTTGAAAGTATTCTAGTATGAGGTAATGTTTCAATATATGTTTGATCTGGTATAAAAAGCCATACCTTACTTTCTCGATTCTATGAAAAGGAAAAATAACAAGAAACACAGAAAACATGAAAATTAATGAAAGGTGGTGAAGTTTAAATTCACTTAGTATTGTTTGTTTGAATCTTCTCATTGATGTTTAGGACTGTAACTGGTCAGTCTCTAATTGGCCACATGTGCATACTGTGCGTATTGCCTTGATATAGCCTTTATTCACAAGCATTGTAAGTGGCTATTAGGATTTAGTAGCTGAGTGGACAACGCGCGCGTGCGAACGCTTAACCTCTAGACCAGTGAGCCGGCCGGCATCAAACGATGTTAATTTTCGAATCTCGCGAGGCGAGATCGTGGACGCGCACTGCTGAGCAGTCCCACAATAGGACGAAATGGCCGTCCAGTATTTCCAGGTTTTCCATGGTGGTCTAGATTCGATCGACTAATGATTTCAACAATAAAATATTCTGAAATACACTGTTGATTGGTACATATGAGAATTTTTTACATGTTTGATGTTTCAGTCGGCAATATGACAAACTAATTATATGAAATGAACGGTTTTACAGTGAGACACAAGCTTAACTAGAATGGATGCAATGAGATAGCTTAATGATTAATACGTTGATCTTCCAACCGCTGGATGGCGAATTTGTGTATTAAACAATAGTAGACTTCATACAGTTAACAGACTACAACAATTACTCCAAACGTCCTCCAGACGCTGGGAGGATATTATTACGCAACCCGTTCTACTTGTTTTTAATCCCATGAATCCTTTATTACCTCTAGAATTATCACATAATTTATCTTATCTGTCTCTGAACTTCACTCAATTATTACACCACCCACTCTTTATGGTACCTTGATTCTAACACCTAATTACCTCTGACCTTTTGTCATTCCAACGCTTTACATTCACTTAGGTCAATTGTCTCACACTACTTATTATGTCAATGCTAAAACTCTAATACATATTTGGTTGTAAGCAGCTGATGAGAAACCACCAAATATAATGATTACATATCATTCTGCATCAATATTTGTTATGGTTTTATTTCAATTCATAAAAGGAACTAATTGTATGAAATTTTGAAAAGTATTCATTCTTTAACAACTCTCTAAGAAAAAATTTAGAATATTACTGATAACGATTTCTCTATTCAAATTGGATAATCATTATCTAATCCTGAAGGTTCTAAGACATCAAGATTACCTAGAATCCAATCAATACTATTATTTTATGTATAAGTATTAACCTTCGAGATTCTAGAGTAGAAAATTTCTGAAGAACTAAGAAGTAATTAACAACACAATGTTTAAAGTGTTCAGTGTATAATAATAATCAAAACAAAAGAAAGAAGAATAAAGATGGATAGTGGTTAGCAGTGGAATCCAGGACGCGGGTTTCGTCCTATTTAGGACTCGTCAGCTGGATGTACATGCATCTCAGAGTTGATGTCCACTCTGCGACTCGAACGCAGTACCTTGCGCTTTAAACACAATCGCGTTGTCCATTCAGCTACTGAGTCCTAATAGCCACTTACAATGCTTGTGAATTAAAGCTATATAGAGGTGATACGTACAGTAGTATGCACATATGCCAATTAGAGACTGACCAGCTACAGTTCTAAACATCAATGAGAAGATTCAAACAAACTAATATTCCGGCAATCAGGGACCATTCTACCTCGGTTGACTGGTCGGTCGATGCTGATGGATCGATTGATGATGCATGGAATAGGTTTAAGTCTACGTTCGAATCCGTAACTCAACCGTTTATCCCATGGTCAGCACGTAAGCTATCATATTGCCCTCCATGGATTAATAAGGAAACCCGGAAGCTGTTGAAGCGTAGGAAACACTTCTGTGACTTATTTTTGTCAACAGGTCAGGCATCATTTAAGTGCGAATATAAAAAAATCCGGAGTATATGTAAAAAGACCATAGCTAAATCCCGCACGGCTTACGAACGACAGTTGGCATACGATAGCCGTACCTGTCCGAAGCGACTGTTTTCGTACGTTAAAAGGCGGACAAAACGTAGTGATGGTATCCCCTCGTTACTGTTAAGCGAAAATTCAGCTTTATTGGCTGAATCTGATCTAGCGAAAGCGGAGACATTTGCTAACTATTTCAGTGAAGTCTACTCTACGTGTAGTGTTACAACTACTTGTCCCGTTGACAATGAGATACCAGCCATAGAACATTTACACGTGACAGAAGATATTGTTCTTCCTTTGACAACTAACCTAAAACCTTGTAAGATACCGGGCCCCGATGGGTTACACCCACGTTTACTGTCATCGCTTGCGGACATTATCTCAAGACCGCTCACGATGCTCTTCAACATGTCCCTTTCACAGGCTCAACTACCTAGAGACTGGAAAGACGCCATAGTTAGTCCTATATTTAAGGATGGTCAGAGACGGATAGTATCTAACTACCGGCCTGTTAGCCTGACCAGTATAGTAGTTAAGTTACTTGAAAAATTAATTCGGGATAAGCTACTGAGTCACATAGATTCGTACAATCTGTTAACTCCCGAGCAACATGGGTTTCGTAACAAGCGTTCATGCTTAACTAACTTACTCACTGCGAGAGAGGATTGGACAGCTGCCCTAGACAACGGCCTGTCTGTCGACGTGATATTCATAGATTTTAGCAAAGCGTTTGATAAGGTTTCACACTTAGGTCTTATGCAAAAGCTCTCGAGCTTTGGAATAACAGGTGCTATACAGGAATTGGTAGGAAGCTTCTTATGTGACCGCAGACAGAGAGCAAGGGTCAATGGAACTCTATCCGAGTGGAAACCGGTCAAAAGTGGTGTACCCCAAGGCACCACCTTAGGCCCTTTACTTTTCTTTCTGTATATTAATGAACTACCTTTATTACTTAAGTCGTCGACGTTATTGTTTGCGGATGATGTTAAAATTTGGAGAACAATAAGAAATGAGACTGATCGTTGTTATCTGCAAGCAGATTTAGACGAATTAGTTAGGTGGGCTCATGATTGGGGCCTGGAAGTTAATTCCAGGAAGAGCGTGTTCATGCACATCGGGTACGATATTAGTTACCGCTATACCATTAATGGTACATCTCTTCCTCGCGTTCAAGAGCACAAAGACTTAGGAGTAACTATAAGTCACGACTTGAAAACTACTACGCACTGCAATGCGGTTGCTTCCAAAGGCTATCGTGCGCTATGGTCGCTTCACAGAGCATTTAAATGCTTCGACGAGGATATGTTTCGAATTTTATATCCCACCTATGTAAGGCCACACTTAAAATACTGTATCCAAGCAGCTAGCCCATGTCTGATAAAGGATACTAAATCGCTTGAGCGTGTCCAGCGTGTAGGGACAAAATTAGTAAAGGGTCTTTCTAAACTCCCTTACGATGAGCGTTTAAAACGTCTAAATCTTTTCCCCTTATCTTATCGTAGGACACGAGGTGACCTTATGCTGGCATTTCGTATCTTTAATTATGATCTGGGTGTTAATATGTCTTATCTTTTTGCTCCCTCCAGCACTAATAATCTCCGAGGTCATAGCAAGAAGGTTCTGAAACCGCGATCCAATAAACTAAAGGTGGGGTCCCGATTTTCTCATCGAGTGGTCAATGACTGGAACGCTTTACCAGAACAAGTGGTTTCAGCACCATCAGTGAACATTTTCAAGAAGAAGCTGGACCTTCACTGGAAGGAAATCTGTCAGGATTAACACAGGTTCATCAACCTACTATCCTTATTACTGAAGACTGAAGAGACTGACCAGTTGCAGTCCTAAAAGCATCAATGAGAAGATCCAAACAAACAATACTAAGTGAATTTTAGCAAAGTGCAAAAATAATACTATTATATTCTAGAAATTAGTACAGAATGTACATCAGTTCACAGATTCGATCAAGCAGATGCAAATCAATAGGTACTATATACGATTATTATTATTATTATTATTATGAATTTAAGCTTATATTTCCTGAAAATCTATAATTTCTAAGTTACTTCGAAATGACCACCTTGTAAAAAATTTATAACTGAGTGAAGTAATGAAATATAGAAAGGGTGCATTAGTTTAAGTCAAATGTTTTACAGAAAATCACTAGTGATTGTAAACACTCTATAATAAGTTAGATTTAACGAGCATAGAGTCATCGTTCGCATAGAAACTGATAATATAAACAGAAGTGCTAATTAAGTGGTTTAAATGAATCATCAAATTAGTTTTGATATGAAAAGCACATCATGTCTGACACAGAAGCTAAATGAATTAGTCTAAACACTCTTAGTGCTTGCTGTTAGTCGTACTTTGTCAAAACATTCAAAGTCGTAACATGCATTAATGCACAAATTGGGATCCTATGTAAAATATTCATTCTGAAAAATCAATAAACAATACACAAACTATAAAATGTAACTAGAGAAACAAAGTGCCTGACTACATCTCCAATGATTTATTCTAATAGTAACGATCATATGCTCACTAGTGACTAGCTTTAAGATGAAGCCCGTGGACTTCTAGTGAGAAGCCGTGACCAATGGAGTCCAATCCGTGTCGAGTGTAAGACGGATATTCACTTCGGGCAATGGATGATGGGTTGCGCAAGACGGTGTATTGATTGCATTTAGATATTAACACCTTTGGATAGCGGTTCATGTGTCTAGATGTTAAGCGTATATGCGCCAAACCGAAAGTCCTATGGTCGAGTCTCACATGCGGGATCGTGGATTTGCAATTCCGCTAACTAGAGGGAGTAGACATGGTTCCGATGAGGGAAAAGTATAGTGCACAAGCAGTCAGAAATACGAACAACAACAAGCACGCAACTCGGGAGTGTATATACAGCATACAAATGTCCTTGTGAAACGTCACAAAATATCATACTAAAAGAGTAGACGAACCAACGTAACATTTAGGGTCCTTTCAAGTGGAAAACAAGATCTGAAGGTAAAAATGGGCGCTTTTGGCGTGAAAGCAAGAAATTCAAATTTCCAAAATAAAATTACAAAAATAAGACACTTACTCAGTGATTTCTGGGGATCTAGTGTCCCCAACAGGTCCACATGTCTAACTTTGATCAGTTTGGGATATTGCCCAAATGTCTTCCAGAGAGATTGATGGGTAACTGATACATTTTGGCAATAATAATGATTACGATCAAAGAGAACAGTAGCTCATACCTAAAGATCCCTAACTAGTATCAATCTTGGAATTTATAAGATATATATTGCATAATATAGGAATGAAATATTTCGTAAAGCCAGTAAACCGTATAATCCATATAAATGACAGCAATTTCTATAAGAAACCAAACAGCATTTCAGATTTAGAAATCAGCTTTTCTTGAAAAAAACATCATTTACATTACCTAGAACTATGTTACTTATTTTCTTTTTACACGTAAATTAATGTTTCTTTCGCATAAATGCCTTTTATTTTTTTCTACCTTCAAAGACACTTTTATCTTACTGGTTTGCTTGAATTTCACAATGCTTATTTTTTTCCGCCCTATTTCGGAGGCCGATGTAAATTTATTTATACAGAATAGTTGTTCCTTCCATAAGGATTTTTTGATAGCTTCAATAGATCTTCTAATCAAAATGTATTCACTTCTGGATTAACTGTAGCTAAAGAAAAGGATAGCATTTCTCTAACATTCATTATATAAAAAGTTAGTTATAGAAGTTTGCCCTTGTCAATAATCCCACTGTTAATGATTATGTGGGATAGTTACTTTCAATCATTTTCAAAACTCTTAGGCGTTTACTGAACCATTAACTTGTTCTAGAAAAAAAAGACGAATATACACTAGAGATATTGATTACCAATACCATCTAAATTAACATCAAATGAGTCAAGGACATTATAGTATGTCAAAAAAGAGGAAAAGAGAAGAACAGGAACTAGTAGTACTTTTAGTACTTTTAGAAAATATTTTGTACATTTAACAATAAATGCAAATGAATAGATGTTTCATTGAAGAAATACACAGAAGGTTTACAAAACTTTTGAAAGTTTAGAAGAATTTAAACTTATGATGTTTTCAAAAACATTCGTCTTTCACATAAATTATCTATTTTACGAATAATAGTTAACCTTAACAGTATAATTTACTTCAAGAAGAACCAGTTCATAAGATCATTAATATAATATATGATGTAGAAAAAATATCTGCTGTTTGTACCATATTCATTCAGCATATAAAGTAATGAGATGATATTTTTTACATGTCGAATACTTTAATTTTAAGGTCGTGGAGAACAACCGACATAAATGCAATAAACCGAAGTTTACATGAAATACATTTCTAAAGCGATATAAGCTTATTTTAAATATAATGCGGTAACAATTGATAAGTAAATAATCTCTTGTCCATAAGGAGTTGTGGAGATAGTTGAACTTCAGTAAAAATATATACTGATCGAAGTTAGACTATCATTGAAAGTCTGAGAGCACTGGATGGCCGTATCGTCCTGATTCGGGGGTCCTCAGCAGTGAACATCCACGATCCTGAGCGCCGGAATCAAACCCGAGACCTTAGGCCTGACTCCTGAATGCATAATTTCTAGTCCATTGAGCCAGTATCCAGCAGTACTAATGTCTAACTTCAATCAATACACGTCAGTAAGCGACATTCTCTTCCATTATCTTCGGTGAGTAACTGCCCCAAAACCGACACGGATTGGACTCTACTGACTATAGGCCCGCATTGAAACTTTGGAAATCTTCTCTTCAATCTACTCACTAGTATGCACATACTAATTGTCAATAAGGGATTACTTGGATGGCTGAATTTCATTAGAAACATAAGCTGATCTAAGTTAGATCTGTGTCGGGTGTAAAGCAGCGAATCTCCAAAGACAATGAAAGATGATTGCATAATGTCGTAGGTTGATTGAATCTAGACATTACCACCGCTGGATCGTAAATCATTCGTCTAGAAGTCATGCGTTCACGTATGGGACTGAAGGTCTCGGGTTCCACTACTGAGTGTGGGATCATGACCACGCACTGCTGAGGAGTCCTGTAGTAGGACGAAATAACCGTTGAGTACTTACAGATTTTTAATGATGGTCCAACTTGGATCCATTCATGACCTCAATAAAAAAAACTTGTAGCTCCTGAATTAGTTAGATTCACAAAATGAATCTAAACTATTTCGAAATGACTGAATAATACACAGACCAAATATATCAATCAACAGAATGTGTTGAGGACAGTTGTTCAGAGAATTCATCTGGATAAAACTTATCAATGTTTTTAAGTTTTCATACTCAGTAATCAATCAGCTGAAATATTTCAGTACTATGGCATTTTGATGGAGTTTTGTTCTCTGAGCTGGATGGTTTGGTTGTGGAGCTTTCATTGTCATTCTGAATCACATCATCAGCACCCGAAGTTTGTGCCAATGATGTCGTTCAGAAAAACGATGAAAGCTCCACAACCAAACAATCCAGCTCAGAGAACAAAACTTCATCAAAATCATCCACCTGAGCTACAAATCTTCTCCACCGCCTCAAAATCATACGAGAGTACTATGGCATGTTTATCGTAATAACCGAATAAAATTAGTGGTAACATATGAAACTGTAAATCCATTTTTTATCATTTCCAGCATGATGAAAGATATTAAGTGTTCTAGAGTACCAACTGGCATAAAACCTAGACTAAGTGCTTTCTGTAAAGTGCCTGAAATATAAATAAAACGTAAATAAATGCTAACATTCAATAACAATTAATTTCAGTGGCTCACGCCTCGTTTTATATTGAAAATGAAGTACACCTACTGGACGTGTGATATACACGAACAAAAATGAGAAAATCCAAATTTTGCTGAAAGTTATGACTTTAGTAAAATTTCATGTTCGTGGATATACATTTTCCAAACATGTGTATATTGGTTTATTGCACACGTGAGTGTGCACTTCCGAAGAGTCCCATGTTAGGACGAAACGACCGTTCAGTGTTTCCAGTTAATCAATGACTGTTTGACTCTGGTCAGTTCATGATATTACTGAGACTTTCTTCACTCTTATTTCACATGAAATGATTAGAATTACATTCCGTAATTACTTTATTTATTTAATACAAGATTTAAAAACTGTGTCTGAATATCCATACAGTATACAAAAATTCACTTAGTATTGTTTGTTTGAATCTTTCCATTGATGCATAGAACTGCAACTGGTCAGTCTCCAATTGGCATATGTGAATACTGTGCGTATTACCTCAATATAGCCTTAATTCACAAGCATTGTAAGCCAAGATAGATAGTGGCTAGCAGAGGAATCCAGGACTCGCGTTTCGTCCTATACAAAAGTGTCAAATAAATTCATAATAAAAATGTTTCTATTCACCAATAATTTTCCCCTTTAATAATAATAGTAATAATGTTAACTTGGTTGACATTTTTGGTCGTAATAAAAAAATATTTTCAACTCTATCTTCAGCTTCTATACTAAGAACAGTAATAGTAATGGCTTGAATGTCAACTTATGGCTAGTTTAGACATTTTTAAAATGTCACTGGATAATAAATTTATTTAACATTCAATGTGGGAGTTATATGGAGAGAATTTTTAATATATTTGCATTGCTGAGAATTTCCATACCAAGATAAAGATGATCCACTATGCTTCCAGGTTTTCAAAGGAACTTTAACTGGAATCGTTCTGTGACAAATCTTATCAACAAATCAATATGATTTTCGCAGACCACCCATCTGAAATATAATAGTTAGCTCACTACTGACTTCGAGATGACTTCCTAAAGTTCTTGTGCAAAATAATGACTATCATAGCTCAAAGTGAAACAGCTGCTACCATGATTGTCTTGTTTTACCGGGAATTGGTTGAAGTTTGGAGGCGTATAACATTGGACATTCATCCAGCTGTTCTGATGGTCAAACATTCACCATGAAACCTCGAAGTTCTCCATTCAATCCCTGAAAGGGGTAGTGAGAACGTAGTTTTAAGACGTTTCATTCTGGAATTAAACAGTTGTATAGTTTGCTCTGTTTTAAACGAAAACCAATTAATAAAACAAGAAGAATCTGGAAAACAGAAGGAAACATGCGATTGCTAAGACGCTTACAATTAAATATATTGTCCTAGACGGAACAATCAGGAACAAACACAGAAAACCAATCACTAAGAATCTAAAGCACCGAAACAAATAAAAAGACAGTCAGTAGAGTTGATGAATAGATCAACCACACTTAATCCCACGAAAATTGAAGCATCACACACAGAAATTATTACAAATGTAACACAACCATCAATACAAGCAATCAATCATCACAAAAGTCAATTGTGGGAAAGCATCAGAAAAAGACAATATATCAGCTGAAACACTGTAGTCAGACATGCAAGTAACTGCAAACACGCAAACCGTTACACTCCGAAAGATTCGAGAGAAAGGACAAGTGTCGACATAATGGAAATCTGAGCAAGAGTGAGAACTATGGAAGCACCACATTACTATCAGTACGAGAAACAGATTTCAATAGAGTGTCGTTGAATCGAACGAAAGATTCAGTAGACGACATACTCCGAAATCCACAAGCTGCATTGCGTAAGCATATATCGTGCACCGATCAAATCAGAGCACCATCGAACATCGTTGAACATCGTCAACATATTATCAAGTTCATTGATTATGAGAAAGCGTTTGACAACATTGATAGGAGAACCTCATGGAATATTTCCCGATTCTAAAGTGTGCCTGAGAAAATCGTTACCATCATACAGAATTTATATAAGGATACACTACACTGCAAACTCGTATATGGAGATCAGCTGACAGATGCATTCCAAGTGTGAAGTGGAGTCAGACAAGAGTGCTCACTATCGCTCTCTCACTCTCATTATATATCTCTCTCGATATTTCTATTTCTTCCGATGGTTCACTGAATTGTGAGGAGATCTACAATTCACGAAACTCACAAAATACAATGCAAAACTTGCATGCAACTAGACGATTTGCATTTCACTGATCACATATCTCTCATATCCTGCACACAACATCACACACAGGTGAACATAACCAGTGTAGCATCCGTCTCTCTAGAACTACACATCAATATTCACAAGGATAAATCTAGATAATAAAATACAATATAACGAGCACCAACTAAATCACAATCGATGTTGATGTTGTGGAATGTGTGACATTCTCTACACATCTGAACATCATTAATATTGAATATGACGAATGTGATGTAGATGAGAATGTGTGTATTGGTGAAGTAATGTTAGTGTTCCTACAACTGGAGAATATCTGTAATTTAAGAGAAGATCGACACATGAATAAAGTCACAATTTTCAACATCGACGTTTATATAATTCTACTATATTGATCTGTAAATTTGAGGACTACAACAATTATCATCAAAAATGTGGACCAGTATTTCTCAACATTTTTTTATGGTGTTAGAGATCTTTTGAATAGACACCATCAATAACAACCTAGTGTAGTGGAGAAGAAACCAGGTTGTATATGAAGAGTAAATTAGGAGAATACATTGGAGATAGATGTGCTACAATTTACGGAAATCATGAAACTGGATCACGAGTCATATCCTATTTGCGAATCGTGAGGCGTAAATGAAAAGTGGTAGGCGAAATAATATAATGTGCTGGGCATTGTGGGAAGACATCTAAAAAATGATCAAGATTTGGAAATAGCTGAGAAAATGAACTTAGTAATTTATTCTGCAGCAACAGCATCAAGCGAGAGCATGTAAACAAGTAATTTCAAATAGTGTACACCTTTCAACTTAGCCACGAATTCAGATCACTAATTTTGTCTCATTGCTATTGTTTATGTTATATCCCTTGGGGAATTATGAATGATAACTGTGAGGACTAGTTACGGACCAATGTACTATGTACATTTCCTAATGTATAATTGTTGTGTCATTAGCTTTATTTTGACCTTTGACCTATTATTATACGATTCTTGAGTTATCATCAGTCTATCGATTACTTTCCCCCTATTAACAGCCACATTTGGCCAGTTATTGTACAAATGTTATTTTCTATTTTTTGGTACGATGTGGTCTGTTCGGTTTTTATATAAACCCAGTATGTTTTTGAATAATGGTTCATATTGCCGAGGCTGTTATTTGTGTTCTGGACTTAATTGGCTGAGCTAGGCAGATAGGAGGACTGACAAGTAATCAAGACTGCTCGTACGATTTTATGTATCATTGTTCCGATCAATAAATTCACACCTCTCTAATTGGACGTACATATATTAAAGAGGGCACACACACGCAAGCAAACGTTATAACAGTTTATTTCTGTGGTTCAGTATTTCATTATTTTTCAATGCAGTGAAAATCTTTATACAGTAGGCACATTTGGAGTTTGTCCCTGTCGCCGTTGTTTGACTTAAGTCGAATATCTTATAAAAATGAGAACGGCGCTGGACGGCTGTTTTTTCTTTTCTTTTAACTTGAATATTGAATAATCTTGTCTTATTATTTCACAATATTTCATCCATCAGTGACTTCTGTTCTCTTCTAACACCATTCGTACAACTTCATTCTGTATTTATGAGAAAAATTCATCTAAATGTATACCATAAGGCATAAAAGACACTATTACTTATTACCTTTTAACCATAAACTATATAAAGACTGATTTCACTGGTCAGTCTTGAAGTTGGTTGGCTGGTACGTCTTAATGTCCTAAATCCATTTTTTTAAATACTTTTGGATTATTAGTGGCGGTAAAAAATGCGTAGATAAAAGTAACTTTATTACCATACACTTTTTGACTTTGTAATATAAGTAATAATTTCTCAGTGCGTCACTAATCTCATACCCCATTATACTTTTCATTTTATTGAAACACTTTTTTTGAAATATAAATTACGAAATAGATATTTCTGGTTTGAATGTTTCATTTGATGACGTCCTAAATATGCATACGTAAATTTGTTAGATTACTTTAAAATTGCTTCCAGGGATTTTGTTAACTACCATTCATTAAGTAATACAGTGTTTGTTTAACTTGAATTTGTTGGAACAAAAAGATTGCTAAGCAATCAAACTGACGAAAATTTCGCCGATGTAGTGATTTTATGATTAAATCACTTCAGAATCTAACTACTATGTTTCAGGTTCCGATCCAGTTCTGTTTGTTTTGGTCTGGGGAATAGGACGGTATCATTATTCATCGCTTAATATAAAAAATATAGCTCAAATCTAGTGGATCATGTACCCTACTCATGAGTTTCATCTATGATATATTAAAGGAATTAATTTGTTTGTCTTAAATTTTAATTTCCAGAACTGGACAGGACCAAAACTTAGCTCACTCATAAAGATGTGAAAATATCTCATGATATTTTCACTTGCAGTCAAGGCTATTACTTTCAACATACTATTCTAATAAATTTAGACATCTACCCTATTGCCTGTAAGTGTTTCGTCACTACACAACCTTTCCTTAACGGCTGAATAAGTGGTGTTTTCACTTAATTGATGAAGTAAGCTCTTGCCGCATAATTTTGAATATATTTATATATATGTTCTTTTAACATTTTTGAACAAAAGATACCATCGGTACTAAAAGAATAACATAAAGATCCATATTTCGAATCATCAATCAATGATGTGAATGAATTGTATGTCTGACCAATTTAATGAATTCTTTAAATCAGTTAACTTTTAAAATCTTTATCGAGTACAACATATTAACCATTAATAGAATAGCACTACAGTAAACTATGTTTAACAATGAGGAATTCGGATAATTCCTAAATTCAGTTCCCCATAAAAATCGATTATGAAATAGTGAAACGGAAAGTTCTTTGTCTGTCACAGTCACTGAAATTCTTGTTCGGTTTTTGCTTATATACTTGAACAAGCATAGAATATAAGACTGCTTATCAGTGCAACCATTTATCATACAATAGATTTCTATTAATTAGGAAAATTTGTTCATCTTCAGTTACTTTATCAATTGAGTGACTTTATAATTATTTATTTGAATTGACTAACTAATCTGTTAAATTACATTAGAGCTTTAGGGCTTTAGTAATTTCTAATTTTTGTACAGTAGGGACAAAAATGATCTGATCATTGATCTCTTTTATTTTCGAGTGAATCATTTTAAATTGTATAAACTTTGGTAGAAGTATTTAAGTTTCAAGTATTGACCTTATTTATGCCCATATCATAATCAAGTTGAAAGCATTTCTGTGATTCCATTGTTTGTTATTGGTTTTTTTTTACTGTATTTGCAATAGTTTTTTCAATAAATTTTGGTGGTGAATCTAATGACTGATCTGAGATCAAAGTGTAGTCTTAATATGAAATGAATGATGGATACGAAAGCTTAAAATACACATTTCTAAACTTATACCAACTCAGGAAATATTAGTAGTTAGATTGAACTTAAGACATAAAAGGTTTCTGTACACTCACAGTAACAATTGAAGTACCTCAATTTGGTAACGATACTAAAATGCTCCTTTTCCTGATAGAAATCATGAGCAAACATAAGAGTTGAAGAACAGTTATTTATCACTTAGTAGCAAAAACAAAGGGACATACGTGAAAAGTGTTGTTGTTATTCAACATAAAGTATAGATAAAAATTAAATGAACTTGAAAGTCAACACATGGAAATAATCAAGTCCTTCTAGATGATCATTCGGTAACAAAGTCATCGAAATCTGATAATTTGATACTTGTGAAGTAGTTCAAAATAGTTCGCTTTTGTTTAAAATAGAAGCTTACAGTGTTTCCTAGAATTACAATTCAAGTTTCACATTATTAAATCATTAAGGTACAGAATAACAGCGGTAACATATAAATCTAACTGTACTGTATAATTTATCAATAATTCCATAATTAAAATATATTAAATACCTATCAATTAAATTGACAATATAATTGAACTGACAATTTATTACCATGTTTAACCTGAAACTGACATATTAATTAACATATTAATATATTGAATTTACAAATTAAATGTGTATACTTCATATCAACATGACAATAAAACAATGAATTTAATAATAATTTTGAATAAAGTAGTTTAGAGGAATAGTGGCTAGCAGTGGAATCCAGGATGCGCGTTTCATCCTATTTGGGACTCGTCAGCTGAATGTACCTGTATCTCAGAGTTGATGTTCACTCTGAGACTCGAACCCAGTACCATTCGCTTCAAACACCATCGCGTTATCTACTCAGTACTGAGCCCTGTTAACCACTTGCTTGTGCAATAGGGTGGAGTTTTAAATTCACTTAGTATTGTTTGTTTGAATCTTCCCATTGATGTTTAGAACTGCAACTGGTCAGTCTCTAATTGGCATATGTGAATACTGTGCGTATTGCCTCAATATAGCCTTAATTCACAAGCATTGTAAGCAAAGATGGATAGTGGCTATCAGTAGAATTCAGGACGCGCGTTTCGTTCTGGATGTACCTGCAGTCCTAAATATCAATGGAAAGATTCAAACAAACAATACCAAATGAATTCAAAGTAGTTTAATTCTAAATGTTTTATTTCAAGACGACTATATCAATAGTTTATTAATAGTTACTTTGCTAAAACTTCCTTTAAATCTTAATTTAATATTGAAATAATAAAAAAATAGCGGAATATTGAATTTTTCTTGATATATTAAAAATCATGTTTGTTTGTTTTGTTGTTGTTGACCTAGTTAAAATATAAGCTGATATTGTAAAGTTTAATTTATAATTAAATTTATATTAACTGTGAATAATTTCATTATAATAATAACTAATGTTGATGAATCTGATAAAAATGCAAAAATGACACGTTCATTATTGACTATTGAAAAAAATTATTTTTTTATTTTACATTGATTAATGTTTTGTAGTTGTATTATATCTTGAACTTAGATTCTTACTATGTCGCGTAATACTTGGGCACTCGAATGCTAGAACCCTCCCAAGTCGCAAAGTGAGAAGAAGACAGAAGACTAGTAAGTAGGAATGTTATTCCCAAAAACAGTGTCATATATAGTACAAAAATCTCATGTATTTATAGTTTTGCTTGAAAATAAATCATCTTTTCGAACAACTGATAGGCACATAGGGGGTCCTTCTTATTCATTCAATAAAGAAGCTACACGTCTACATTCTAGAATGTTCCTCTGGCGGTGATTGGATGGAATGTCTTTGGCTCTTTCTGGGCTTCTTCAGGCTTCCTTGAGTTTGTCAATGAGCCATCCTAACAAGTTGGAAGTAATAAGTAAAGAAATCTTGAACATAAGTTTCATTATATATAGTTCTCTTTAGTCAATTGTACCTGAATTATTGATGTGACTGACAATTTTTGTAGGATTCCAGCCCATATTACCTAGTGGATGTTTCATCTGAATGGTTCATCATTAACACTATCAGTTATCAAAATAGTCTGTTATGTGCAGATAATTTCTTTGAAGTTCTTCATGCATTTCTGTGAATACACAAGTGCCTTGAAACCAAACTGAACCCCACAATATATTGTATGGTTAATAAATTATAGTTTATATGACTGAAAATTTGAAATTCGCACTATATTTCTTAGTTTCTTTCCATTTTTAACTGTTTAATCAGAAAGGAAGATAGACAAATACTTCTAATTGCACAGAAGAATTATAACAGAATCTAATTATCAATTATTGAAAACTAATAGGATAAGTAGATTAATATTGTCTTCATTTAATGTTATTAGGTATTACTATAATTCCAATTAAACGTATTTATCATTCGTTTTCTTTTTTTGAATTTCCTCATTTTTTTTCATTATATGAAAGATTTTCTTTTATTTGACTAGTTAGACTGATTATTTGTTTAAAATAGAAAAATGTCATTTCATTTTATTTCCTGACTTTTTTTTAAGAAATTTGTACGGTGGCAAAATTAAAATCATTTTTAAAATTATAATCAAGCTTGTATTAATCGAAATTGCATAGTTGAAAGCATGAGTCAATTGAAGCTAGACCACCAAGGAAAACCTGGAAGCACTGGATGGCCGTTTCGTCCTATTGTGGGACAATTGGTGGATGGTTGCTCAACTTCGTGGATTGGTTGAAGATAAACATTAACACCATCGGATGCCGGCTCAGTGGTGCGGCGCGAGACTTCAAGGCGAGGTCGTGGATGCTCACTGCTGAGAAGTCCCATAATAGGACGAAACGGCCGTCCAGTGCTTCCAGGTTTTCAATTGTGGTCTAGCTTCAATTGACTCATGATTTTAACTATGCAAATACTAAATCTCCACAACAACCCCTTTTGATTATAATCGAAATTGATTATCATTCAATAAAAAACATGTAACCAAGATAAAATTCAGCTGTGAATTAGATAATACCCCATGTAAAGTAGAAAATGTGTAGTATAAAGTCAAGTTATATTTTGACTGAGGAGAGAATATCAAAAAATACATTAGTGTAAGAATTGGTTGAAATATGAAAGCAAGTTTTAATTTGGTGTGATATTTATTCAAATTGATATATTTTGCAGATGAAAAGGCGAGGATTGGCAAAGCAAGACCAGCGTTTCTACAATTGAAGAACATATGGAACTCAAAACAACTGTCAACTAATTTCAAAGTGAGAATCTTCAATACGAACATCAAGACAGTCCTACTACAACCATCGTCAAGAAGGTACAAGTATTTATAAATAGTTGTCTACGCAAAATACTCAACATTCACTGGCTGGATATTGTCAGCAACAGCGTTTTATGGGAGAGGACAAACCATCTTCTAGCTGAAGACGAAACTAGGAAAAAACGTTGGTAGTGGATCAGAAATACATTGAGGAAATCACCAATGTGCATCACGAGGCAATTCCTAACTATGAATCCTGAAGGGAAGCAGAAAAGAGGAAGGCCAAAGAACACATTACGCCTGGAAATAGAAGCAGATATAAAAGGATGAATGTTAACTGGAAATAACTGGAAAGGATTGCCCGAGACAGGGTTGGATGGAGAAAACTAGTGTGTGGCTTATGCTCCTCCACGAGAGGTAACAAGCGTAAGTAAGTTGTTCAGTAAGACATGAAGCATCGGTTTTATATTACTTCAGTGTATGATCCATTCGTTTGTACTATATTCATAGAACTAATTATTAATTGGTTGTAAAATTTGTACATAAATGAGCATTTTCAATTTAAGTTGTTGTTTCTAGGAGTGTAAATGCAATCTACATCTATTGGGTTGTGTTAATATCAGTTTTACTATTACAAACTACAGTTTTCCACATGATTTATTAAATGATTACTTTGCATTTATTATCCGATAATGTTAAATAAAGTTCACTTGACCGAAAAAATTCACTTAATTTTATAGTTTTTTTAAATAAAAAAACTTTTATTTCATGCAACTCAATTTCTACTTTATACATATCTAATAGTATCGATTAGTTTGGAAACTTTATAATTCTGTATTATTGGTAGTAACAAAGGTATGACTTATTATCAACTGATATATTTATGTATTGTGATCAATGTTTAGTTTGCAGAACAGATTGTAAACCTTAGGAATAGTTTTTTATACATACTATCACTATGTAACAACTGTTATTTTTATGCTTTCAATAGTTTGCTAATATTGTGGTGTGAGCTACTTATATCAACATAAGTAGTATATATGTATTTCAATGAAAGATCGATAAGGAGAGAACGGGAAAGGGACGGAATCGGTATGAAAATGAATGTACAATAATAATCAAAGACAATAAACTGATATTTGCAGAAGGAACGGTGAAGATTGAGACAATTGATTGATAAGCAAAGAAGGATGGTGGCTAGCAGTGGAATCCAGGACACGCGTTTCGTCCTAGTTGGGACTCGTTAGCTATATAGAGGCAATACGCACAGTATTCACATATGCCAATTAGAGACTGACCAGTTTCAGTCTTAAACATCAATGGGAAGATTCAAACAAACAATACTTAGCTGAATTGATTGATAGTTTGTAAATTACCTATTTAAAATATGGTTCTCATATTTTACTGAGATACTGTATAATTTTGTGCCTAAATACTTTCGATTGTCCCCACTCGTGTTCTTGTTCACCACAATGTTAGTTATCTAAAAAATGGAAATAAATTTGTTTTATTAAACACAGCTTCGGTGAAATATCAAAATTATGGATCTCATATAAGGGATAAAAATCAATAAGCTTACATGTTAGAATAAACCAGATATCTATACGTGTTCAGTGTAAACAGTTGTATATGTAAATTACAAATATTATTTAAACACATAAATATTGGTACAAAGGATACCAGGTATATATGCGTTACACAAATCTCATTTGATTTGTGTGAGGGCTGGGATACTGCCTAGGTTCCCAAACCGAAGCAGGTGGTTTTCTTAGGGGGCCACACCCGCAGCCTTTGACCTAAAGATCTGATCCACAAGGCAGTGGAGCATCAAAGGGATTTGCAGTCTCATGGAAACCGGTGACCAACAATTGGTTCACACGCCATTTGTTCGTTCAGGATACTGGAGCCCATGTGCACCATTGGTTTGGAATCAGGGTTTTCCAACTCCCCTAGGTGAACTTCCCGTGTCCATGAACCCGGTTAAAGCGCCGGACATTCGCTTTTCGTCCTCTCAATTTCGTAAACAACACCCCCGCCACGAGAAGGCAGTGAGTAGGACTTCCGTGGCAGAGGCTATATCCGTGTGGCCATGTGAGAGCATTTGGAGAGGGAGAGTGGACTCTCCCCACTCTCGGCTTTACCAGGGCATTTGGGGTTTATTAGTAATATATATCTACGTTATTTTCATTAAAATTTAACCTTAATTTTGTTTTATTTGTTAATTTTATTTAAAATTTAGTTTCATCAATCGTAAATGTCTAAAAGAAAAAATTTTTTATAAGTATTCCATTTTCTAAGAAAAACAAAAAAAAATATTTAAATAATGTATTGTTTTATTGAATTAATGTTTATGAGCGTACATCAACAATTTTTGATGGAGTTTTGTTCTCTGATGATATCGTTCAGAAGGACAATAAAAGCTCCTTGACCAAACCATCCAGCTCAGAGAACAAAACTCCATCAAAATCACCCACTTGTGCTACAAATTTTCTCCACCATCTCAACATCAACAATTATATATGTTGACAAGTTCAATTTTGAGTAGTATACTGAAATTGTTAAAACATGAATAGTAACCTTAGTAATACATTTTATCGATTAGAAAAAAAAAAAAATAGGGCATTTTCATTCATTATTATTTAAACAAATTATATTGTGTGAAAATAATGAATAAATCTATTAAATATTTAATTGTATACAAATAGAACTATTCATAATTATGAAAATGAAATAAAACCACGATTGAATCTCATAAAAAAATTGTTTTGTTTGTTTGTTTAAACTTTGTTTATTGATATAAATTGTGTAGTAATGTTGACTAATACTGATTAAACTAGTAATATGAATTGAACATGAACGAGTATGATGAAACTGTATGTGAACTAATATTCTAAATCTGTAAATATTTCAATATTTCTTTTCCATTCTAGACTTATTTTAACTAATCAATAATATGTATGAAATGTATAACACATTGACATGGTTTGACGATTTTGGTGATTTCCAGTGTCTTTTCCTAATTTTCTCTTCATATACAACCTGGTTTCTTCCCCACTACACTTCGTCCTTACTGATGGTGTCTATTCAAGGGATCTATAACACCATAAATAGACAAATGTCTAGAAATACTCGACCACATTTTTGATGATAATTGTTGTAGTCCTCAAATTTACAGATCAATATAGTAGAATTATATAAACGTCGATGTTGAAAATTGTGGCTCTATTCATGAGTCGACGTTCCTTCGACTTACAGGTATTCTTCAATTGTAGGAACACTAACATTACTTCACCAATACACACATTCTCATCTACATCACATTCGTCATATTCAGTATTGATGATGTTCAGATGTGTAGAGAATGTCACACATTCCACAACATCAACATCGATTGTGATTTAGTTGGTGCTCGTTATATTGTATTTTTGTATCTAGATTTATCCTTGTGAATATTGATGTGTAGTTCTAGAGAGACGGATGCTACACTGGTTATGTTCACCTGTGTGTGATGTTGTGTGCAGGATATGAGAGATATGTGATCAGTGAAATGCAAATCGTCTAGTTGCATGCAAGTTATGCATTGTATTTTGTGGGTTTCGTGAATTGTAGAGCTCCTCACAATTCAGTCAACCATCAGAAGAAATAGAAATATCGAGAGAGATATATAATGAGAGTGAGAGAGCGATAGTGAGCACTCTTGTCTGACACCAGTCTCCACTTGGAATGAATCTGTCAGATGATATCCATATACGAGTTTGCAGTGTAGTGTATCCTTATATAAATTCTGTATGATGGTAACGATTTCCTCAGGCACACTTTAGAATCGGGAAATATTCCATGAGGTTCTCTCATCCATGTTGTCAAACGCTTTCTCATAATCAATGAAGTTGATAATATGGTGACGAATTACATTCAATTGATTGTTCAACGATGTTCGATGGTGCTCTGATTTGATCGGTGCACGATCTATATTTACGGAATGCAGCTTGTGGATTTCGGAGTATGTCGTCTACTGAATCTTTCGTTCGATTCAACGACACTCTATTGAAATCTGTTTCTCGTACTGATAGTAATGTGATGCTTCCATAGTTCTCACACTTGCTCAGATCTCCTCTCTTTGATGTTTAGATGAGATACACTGCCCTCTATTATGTCGACACTTGTTCTTCCCCTCGAATCTGTCAGAGTGTAATGTTGTGCATGTCTGCAGATTCTTGTTTGTTTTACAACAGTGTTTCAGCTGATATATTGTCTGTTTCTGATGCTCTCGCACAGTTGGTTTGTGTGATGACAATGTTGATTGCTTTTAATGATGGTTGTGTTACATTTATAATAATTTCTGTGTGTGATTCCTCAATGTCCACTGGTTTTAGTGGTGCCGGTTTATTCAGATGTTTATCAAAGTGATCTACACACCTGTTCCACTTTTCTGAATTCTTGTTATTGGGTTGTTTGATTTATTCCTCACTGGTCGTTCTAATTTCTCATATTTGCCTTCAAGTCTCTTTGCTGTATCACATAATTTTCCCATATTTCCTTCTCTTGCAGCTTTTTCACTGTCCTAAACCTATTTTCGATTTCCCGATCTAATGCCCCACTTCATTCTCTTGATTGTTTCTGTGTATTCAACTGGTGCCTTCAATGTCGCTGATCTTGTGCAACTATTACGAATTGCTTTCCTATTGTCCATCCCTTCTTGAACATTACCCAGGTTTTCAATAGCAATCTCATATTTATGATTTGTTTTCTTGTTGTTCAGCAACTACTGACACATTGCAGTCAGTGCTTGGTTGACCCATTTCCAGTTGTTCCGCATTGTAGATTCCTGTTCTCTGAATAGATCATGTAAGACTTGGAACCTGTTGGTGAGAGCTATCGTGAATTCGTCGAGTTTGACAATATCTCGAAGAAAGTCTGTATTGAGCTTTTGTAATGCTGTTTCTCCACTACTTATCTGGTTTTTTAGCTTCCATCTCCTCTTATCCACAATCAGGTTGTGACCTGAATCTATGTCAGCTCCTCTCCTCTTCTCATTCTCAAGCTTTCCATGGATCTTCTGAACTCTTTAGGATGCAAATGTGATTGATCATGTTATTTGCAATGTGGTCTGATGAAAACCATGTAGCATCACGTTTGCTTGTGTAGGTGAATATAGTACCATTTATCACCATTTTGTTAAGTGTACACAAATTTACAAATCTCTCACCGTTTCCTTTCCTTTCTCCCAGTCCTTGTCGCACCATTATATCCGGTTTTGTACATTCCGACTCTGACGTTTATGTCTCCCATTAGGATTGCTAGGTCGTTTCGTGTGTACTTCTCTACGATCGACTGAAACCTCTCATATAACTAATTCTTATCTTTTTCTTTGCTTTCATTGGTGGGTGCATAGCACTGTATATGGTTCATTGCAATCCACTCCTTCTTTGTTTTGAAGAATGTTTGTATGATTCTTGACCCATGAGTTCGCTAGACCATAATTGTGTTTTGTGTTTCGTTGGACAGTACCAGTGCATCTCCTTGTATGCGAAGCTTCCATGATATGGGTTTGACTTATTCTGAGCACTGATAGGTTGTATCTCCTCATTTTACACAGCTTTTTGACTGGTTCACCCGGTCTCCCACATTTTACGGACATTCCATATACCTATATAAATTGTTGCTGGGGTTTTCAAAAGGGATATCGACGCATGACTGACGAAGAATTTCGGCTTCCAGAATGAGGTTTCATAACTCTTCTAAATCAATAACCTCTAATTCCTGGGACAGAGCTTAATTATTTCAAATAAATTTTCTTGGTTAGCGTTTATTCAGCGAATTTGCTTTCTACGAGATGAAGTTGCTAACCCCATCCCCAACCCTCTGCCTCTACACAATTTTGGAATCGGAAGTAACTCTAGAAGGGCTACAGGCTACAATACACCAATCTAGGAAATCAAAGCAATTTCCACATAATCACTTCGTCTAAATTACTAGTCATTACTAACCAGCTAAAGATTATGTAGTGTGTGAATGATTTGAATGATAAAGCGGTTTAGTTCTACTTAAATTATTAAAATTCATGCTAATAAACAAATAAAACTAAATCAGAGCAATTTGATGCACTAGAATGCATAGGGTGGACATTTTAAGTGATGGACAAATAAATAATAAATAAACAATTCTCAACAAACTAGTGAAATTTTAAATTTAATAACCATTTGACTGATTTTTTTTAGGTTGTCATTAAACTACAGGGTCCCAATAATCATTATGATTAATGCGTACACAATTCATGATAATAAATATATATTTAAAGTACTGTTATCATTGAATGTAATACACTGTATGACTTTACATATGAAATGAAAACTATTTTCATTGTGAATTTCCTGTACCATCACAGACAAATAAGCATTAAAATTGTAATGATAAGACTAGTAACATATATTGTACTTACATGCCGCTGTAACCTTAAATAATCATCGAGAACACAAATAACTTGATGTGTGTTTATTTACAAAAATGGAACTACACAATTTTACCATAAATTGTAAATTGATCTAGATTCTGTATAAATCCTTCCTGTTTTATATTATACCAGTTTCTAACAAAGTACTCGTTCCATGGAGGGCTATGTGATCAAAGTTAACAAAGTGTTCCATCATAGAACTATCGATTGTTTTAAATGCCATATTCAAAAGTCATGTAGTATAATATTCAAAGATGTCATTAAAACGAACTCACACTTTCTGTACAGTGTAAGCTGTTCCATAAGAGCAAACAAACTTATTAATGCATATTGATATGTGCTGATGTGTGAATTTATCTTTTATACATTCACGGATAATAGGGCATCTGGAAAAGAAGATAAGAAGCTTAACAATATTAAAAATATTTCCAAAATATTTCGATAAACGTTTTTTTCTTCAAATTTTTTCAGAAATATTGCTCATAAACTCAATGTTCATGAATAGATTTTTCTAAGAACTGTGGTAGATCTTACAGGTTATAGTTTGGGTTTCATGTTTTTTTCTGAATGAATCTGGATGACTAACCATTTTTGATAAGTATCTGTTAGAACTTTGACAGTTCCTTGTCTACCGTATATTTGGAGTATATTCACCCAACCCTTAAGGATAAAGAATGAATTAGTTTGATTGAAGTATTGTGTTCTCAATATCGACCATATAACAACCCATTAGAAGATGGGCTACCGGTGAACCTCTGTCCATGATATTAGTTCTTCTTCAGAAATCATTATTAATTCTAAAATAAAGAATGAAGGTTTATGGACAATCTTCTGTCCAACCATTTTATTATAAATAGGTCTATAAATTAGTAACACTGAATATTTAATCTCTTATCATTATTTTCGTCAAAATTGTCCTTAAATCAGTCAACGTAATTATGTTTACTAAGAATGAGTTTTACAGTCTCATTAGGGATTATACACTCTAATATTCACTAACATTTTTTTTAATTTCCTTGTAACCTACCACGGAAAATACTTCTCATGCCTAATCTATTATATTCATGGTGGTATTTGATTTGTTAATCAAGTATATTGTAAAATAACAAGAAATAAGGTAAACTATGGTCTCTCTGTTTCAACAAATAACAAGAAATAAGGTAAACTATGGTCTCTCTGTTTCAACACTTGACTGATTCTGACACTATATCTGCAATATATATATATATATATATTCCTACTGTTACTATCGTGCTGGTACCACTGTGTACAATATGGTATTTCTTTTTTTTCTGATTTCCAGTTAGAGTAAAGAATTGTTTAGCAGTATTTATGAATATTGAATAAGTTAGTAGGTATCATTACCAAGTTTTGATTTGATCATTTTGAATAAATTAGGCATTGGGTAGATTGTTATAAATAAATTATTATATTTGGTTATTTATTCTCTGAAGAAGTTACTTACACTGAGTCACGAAACGTCAGAAAATCTTATTTTTCTATTCATTGGGATATTACAAATATATTAATCTATTTATTGAATAAGTTATTTAAATTTTTATCACTACTATTCATCATTTCAACACAATTTTAAGGAAGTTCCATTATTTGTTATCACTACATAATATTGTTAACGTGAATGATAATAATCTAAATATCAGATATACGTTTGTTTATATCAGTGAATAGATGACATACAATTATCATTACATTCGAATTATTTCAATTTTATCTTATATATTTGTATTGATATATACTGTTTTATCAAGTAGATCTAAGTTTCTCGTGATTTACTAATTGTGCTATCTGTTAGTTGTGAGGTGGGATAGGTTTACCTCAACAATTAGGATGGATGGATTCTGGATAACAATGGAGTATAAAATGGGAGTTTCGCCCTGTTTAGGACTCATCAAATGAATGACCCCACATCTTAGTGTTGGGAATCATATCGGTAGTCAAACTTAACATTAGCCCTTTAAAAACGTTCAATGCATTTTTTATTGGGCTATTGACTACAATCAGTCAGTAACTTATCCACCTGGTATGACGTTTATGTAGTTTATTGTAAGAGTTCGAGTTTTCGAAATTCGTTACTGAATATCAGTAACGGGATAATTCAAACCCTCAATGATTAGGCTCATATAATTAATCACTACTAAATTAATTTAAGTTTAACCAAACAGTTGATTGTAAACCAAAGAATTACAATAATTCTTCTCGATAACTGTGTTGGATAAACCCTGTAAACACCTTATTTTTTAACTTTGTTCGTCACATTAGTAAACAGTGTCACATCAATTATCTGTATTTGACCATTTTAGAGAAACCTATTAAGTAAAGATATTTGTTCATGGTAATAATTGATCAAAAATTTTTCTTGGAACCGAACTAATTACAAACAATTCGAATGAATGTAAAGGCCATAAGAATCAGTCAACATGTTGAATAATTTTTGTTTACTACTAACTCTACTTTAGATACATCAGTTCTAATGTATTTAAAGTAAATCTCTTTCAACAAAACATGTTAGAAATTATCTTGTACTGTTAACCCCAATCAGCTTTTTAAGGATACAGTTTTCTCTTTACATTTGTGATTATTATCATAAACGTACTTACTTACTTACACCTGTCACCCCTTGTCGTGGAACATGAGCTGTACACCTCTACTCTCCATCGAAATCTGTTCTGGGCAATCCTTTCCATTCGTTTCCAGTTGCTATTCATCCTATTCATGTCTGCTTCCAATTCTCGGTGCAGTGTGTTCTTTGGCCTTCCTCTTCTCCGTTTCCCTTCATCATTTCAAGTTAGCGGTAGCTTTATGGTTCAGTTTGATTATTCCCTCAATGTGTGTCGTATCCACTCCCGACGCCTTTTCCTAATTTCCTCTTCAGCTGGAAGGTGATTTGTTCTCTCGCGCAGTAGACTGTTGCTGATGGAATCCGGTCGACGAAAATTGAGTATCTTAAGTAGACAATTGTTTATAAATGCCTGTACGTTTTTATGATGGTTGTGGTAGTTCCACACGTTTCAGTTCCATACCGTGTGACTGTTTTGACATTCGTTTTGAAGATTCTGAATTTGATATTAGTTGACGGTTGTTTTGAGTTCCATAGTTTCTTCAACTGTAGGAATGCTGCCATTACTCTGAGAATCCTTATCTTTAGGTCTGAATTGGATCCTCCGTGTTCATCGATGATTCCACATTTTCAAGAGTTTCACCATCAAATGTGATTGTGTTGGTGTTCTCTGTGTTGTATTTGAGGATCTTGTTTTTAACCTTGTGTATGCCAAGGCCTACTGGTTAAGAGACTACTGTTACACTAGTTGTCTTCATCTGTACTTGTTGGTGTTTATGGGATAGAAGGGGAAGGTCATCTGCTTAGTCCAAATAGTCTAGTTATATCCAAGCTATCCGTTGTATTCAGCGCTTTCCCTCGGATGTCGAAGTCTTAATAATATAATCAACCACCAGAAAAAAAGAGGAAGTGGGAGAGTAAGCAGACTTGTCTATCTCCTGTCCTCACTTCAAATGCATCTGTCTTCCATGCACCACACTGCAGTGTAATCCGTCGTATAAATTCTGGATGATGTTGAAGAGCTTCTCAGGTACACCATGCTGCCGAAGAATTTTTCATAGTGTTCTCCTGTCCACACTGCCAAACGTCTTCTCATAGTCAATGAAGTTGGTGTATAGTGAAGAGTTCCACTCAACTGATTGTCCTAGGATTATTCGTGGTATAGCGATTAGGTCTGTTCGCGACAATTCCTTGAGGAATCTAGCCTGTTGATCTCGAAATTGGGCATCTACTGTGTCTTTCATCCGTTTGAGCAACACTCTGTTGAAAACGTTTCCTGATACTGACAACAGTGTGATGCCTCTGTAGTTCTCACATTTACTCAGATCTCTTTTCTTTAACATCTTAATGAGATATCCTTCTTTCCAGTTTGTCGACACTTATTCTTTCTCCTTAATCGTAGTGAATACAATGCGGAGGATTTTCTCAGTTACTTCTGTCTTATTTCAATGCTTCAGCTGGTATATTATCAGGTCCTGCTACTTTTCCCCGCTCTTGATTTTTCTGATGGCCATCCTCATTTCTTCGATCGTTGGTGGAGTGACAGATATAGGAAGGTCTGTAGATGCCACTTCGATGTCCGGTGGATTCAATGAGGCTGGTCTATTCAACAGTTTCTCGAAGTATTCTACCCACCTGTTCCTCTGTTCTAGAGTTTCAGTGATTGGCCTGCGTTCTTTGTCCTTGACCGGTCTCTTTGGTTTATTATATTTCCATGTCAGTTTCTTCGTTGTATCACATAGTTGTTTCATATTTCCTTCTCTTGCAGCTCTTTCCACCATCATCGCTAGTTCTTCCATATATTTCTGCTTGTCAGCTCCAATGCTCTTCTTCATTTGGTTGTTTGCTTCTATGTATTCAACTTGTGTCTTGACTTTCTCGACTCTTGTTGTTCTTCCTATCTCCAATTTTATCCAGGGTTTCGATGGAGATCCATTCCTAGTGATGATTATCTTGAGACCAGAACCTCCTGACACGTTGAAGTTAATGCTTCTTTGATCCCTTTCCATTTGTTCTCTATAGTACTTTATCCTTATTTGAGTAGATCCTGTAAGGCTTGCAACCTGTTGTTGAGAGTTATCTTGAATTCGTTGAGTTTGTCAGTATCTGGAAGGAAGGCTGTATTTAATCTTTGTAATTCTGTTTCCAATCTGTCACCACTATCGTTCCTTTCTCTCAGTCAGTCCATGTCGTCCTATGATATCTTCATTTCCGATGTTTTCCATCCCCACTTTGGTGTTTAGGTCTTCCATCAGTATGGCGAGATCCTTTCTTGAGCAATTTACTATGATCGATTTCAGCCTCTTATAAAACTGATCTTTATTGTCGTCGTTGTTATCATTGGTGGGTGCATAACACCGGATAACATTCATCGTGATTCCCTATCTCCTTGTCGCTCAGTGTTTAAGCAAATGATTTATATGTGTAGTAGAATATGAACACTGGTTTTGTTTTGTATTCTACTTCAACAATTCATGAATCAAAATCAATTATTTTATATAATTTTATTACAAAGATATTTATCTCAACTATAAAAACACGAAGTTCAGAGAAGGGATCTCTTTTCAACGAATTTATTATCAAGCTGTACAATCGTATATATATATATATATATATATATATATATATATGAAAGTTTTTATTGAAGTACCAGTTCCGTGAGGACATATGAACAAAGAAATAACCATGGCGAGGTAATCGTGCGATTATAATACTAGAATACGTAATGTGAATAGTAACAATATACTTAATAAGTTAGTAATAAATTCTAACGTGAATGAAGTAAGATGATTAAAATGTTTTTGTTATAATAATCAAAGGTAATAGAGGTGTGAAATCAATGAAGTGATATCATGAGCAATTATGGATAAAATAATGAGTATATGAGACATAAGTGAAGGGAGAAATTCAATAATAATAATAAATTAAAGTCAAAGTAACGACAACGATAGGATTTACTTCTTTTGTACAGTTTCAGCTTGAGCTCGTGAATGATAAGAGCTTCTGCTATTTTTAGGTGTTGGATGCTCAGAAATGTAGATAAATTTGGAAGAATCGTGTTTACAACCTTAAAATTAACCTGTGAATCAATAGAATGATTAAAGTCGATTAGATGTTCAAGTATGGAACTTCTAACTGCTTTCCTATCACCCCTGTAAAACCACACTGGGACATGTCCCCGTATCCCAGTTGACGGCGAGCGCTGGCTACGGTCAATGTACCGTGCTCCACAAGAGCAAGTGAACTGGATTATTATTACCAAAACAATCACTCAAAGGTATTAGTCAGCTTAGCTGTTGAAGTCAGTAAAATATTTTGTGAGTGCATAAGACTTTAAAGATAGTTGTACATAGTAGTCAAAACAAATTTTGAACATTTAATCAACAACGTAAAAGTTAAAGCCAAAATGGGCTCAATAAAAAGCTAAAAAAAGGTACCAAAAACAATCTGGTAAGAGATTCTAATATATTTATATCGACATCTCAATTTCAATCGTTTAACTCAACTATCGTTAATTTAAACCTGGAAACAATATCTACAAAATAAGAGCATTCTTAATTTTAAAATAATCATTATATATATATGCGCACTGCTGAGGGGTCCCACAATAGGACGAAACGGCCGTCCAGTGCTTCCAGGTTTTCCATGGTGAACTTCCTTCAATTGACTCACGATTTCAACTCTCTCTCTTTCTCTCTCTCTCTCTCTCTCTCTCTCTCTATATATATATATATATATATATATATCACTGTCAGGATAAGACTGAAAATTTTTTATCACGCACAAATCCACATTATGTTAGTGCAAACAGAACATGCTTTCAAAAAACAACCAAATCTTTACATCCAGATTATAGATTAAACAGAAAGTCCGTTTTACCACATTATTTTTATCTAAGAAAATAAATGTTCCGCCTCTTACTAAAGGAATTTGACATAAGTCGACAAAATACAACTGACAAAAAAAAATTCATTGGTTAGTATGTTCATTTTCTTTTTGTCAATGGACAATGAACGAAATATGAAACAAATGATTATAACCATGGTGATGTATATTGAATTAATCAATAGATTGTTAGGAAACTAATTTTAACCATCTGTAGAAAAGGTTGAAAAGGATATGTTGTATCTAATAAAATTAAATTGTTACATCTTCACATGCTGAACGATGGTAAATACTTCAAAAAATAATGTAAATTCACTTGGTTGCATAATCTAATGTAAAAACTAAGCTTTGTATAACTGGTCTATATTTATCCTTTATTAGTAATTCACTTTCAGACTATCATATGTGATCAGGTTTTATGTTGCATGTAATAACTTAGTTATCAAAAAAGCAAACCAACGATCATCCTTCAGTAAGATTGTGTTTATTTGAGTGGTTTGCAGGGATTATTCTAATTTGAAAATAGTTTTCGCCCTTTGGAGTATCAAGACTAGTATGTATAAGCAAACCTAGGAACTCTAGATTTCTAAATAATGAAAATACAGTGCACTTCCACGATCCCGCCTCATGAGATTCGAACCCAGGGCCTATCGGTCTCGCGCGCGAGCGCTTAACCTCTAGACCACTGAGCCGGCATCCAACTGTGTTGATGTCTAACTTCAACTAATCCACGAAATTGAGTGACACATCCAGTGCTTCCAGGTTTTCCATGATGGCCTAGCTTCAATTGACTCATTATCTCAACTATTTAAAATTACTATAATATCCACAAAATCCCTTCCAGAAATTAAAACACATTGAGATAACTGAGTTTGTATCTACTGTCCTGTATTTTCAACGTAAGTCAATCTGCAGTATAGCATGACCACCATTCACATGTCATCAAATACATTTGTTTCACTTATAGTATGCTTCAATCAACTAGGTTAGAGGATAGTTTGTGAGAACAATTCGTAGATTAAATTTAAACATTATTATGAATTAGACAAAACGAAATTAGTTACCATTCAGTGTAAACAGTGTATAAATGAATAAATATCATATTCTCCTTAGCAGTGAAGAAATTCTTTCTAAATTTCTTATACTTGTTAATACCAACAAGCAAGAAACTTGGATTTAAGGATTCAGCTACTGAACAATAACGTAATAAACTCACTGTATCATTGAAGAAGAAATAAATTCATTTTTAAAAATGTATTCTAGACTGTATTACTTACTAAAGCCGTACAAGCATATCAATGGTGATTTAGCAAACATATTAATCTATTAAAAAATAGGAAAACAAAAATAGAGAGACTGGGCCCGAATAGATAATTAATGAAAAACCTGTACACCTCAGAAGCTTTAGGAATTTAACCGTTCAAGCTTAAACTCTTAGTTTAAAAGTAGCACATGTAGTCTCTCATTTTACCATAATTTCAACAATCTTCTGATTTTTACAATTTAAATCTAATTTTTTCTGTTGTTGTTGTTGTAGTTTTACTCACTGATAAGCTGTCACCAATCTTTCTCAACCTTTCATAATTACTTTTAAATCTACTACTATCAACTGAATATACATTTATTATTCCTTCTTCATATGTCAGGTGGACAAGTATCTAAGTGAAATCGTGAAACGATCACCATTGAAAACCTGGGAGCATTATATGGCAGTTTTGTCATAGCATGCGACTCCTCAGCAATAAACATCCACGATTCCGCAAGTTGGACGCCAACTCGGTGATCCAGAGGCTGTGTTCAAGCGAGACTGAAGGTCCTGAGCTTCAGTCCCCCTCATGGGATTGTGGATAGGGATTGTTGAGTCCCACACCAGGAGGAAACAGCCATCCAGTGCTTTTAGGTTTTCAATGATAGTCTGACATTGATCGGTTGCTGATTTGAAGGAAACTAAACAATCTCCACAACCCCATATTGCAAAGGACAGTGATATGAACAGAGAAACAAAGAAGCCACGACGAACAACGGTAACTATTTTTGGAGGACGTTATTTCACTTAATTCAAAGCTTGTGAAACACATATTTATTTTTCTCCTAGTTTATTCTACAAACCATAAGCTTTTGTTTGATATACGATTCACTGCCATATCCTTTTCTGTTCCAAAGCTATAGTAATTTAAACGTAACCTTTGGCACTCTACCTTCCTACCCTAATGGCAAGGTTTTGTCACTGTATTTTTCTAATATGGGTTATTTTTAGCATTACAATTATGTACTTGATGATTCTCATTTGTATTTGCAATTCAATGATTCAGAAACAATTTTTCAACCTTCAATTTACACTTCCATTTTTCAGAAGGGGTTTTTGTAGAGATTTAGTATTTGCATAGTTGAAAGCATGAGTCATTTGAAGCTAGACCACCAAGGAAAACCTAGGAGCACTTGACGGCCGTTTCATCCTATTGTGGGACTCCTCAGCAGTGCGCATCCACGACCTCGCCCTGCAAGATTCGAACCCAGGACCTACTAGTCTCGCGCCGGAGCACTTAACCGATAGACCACTGAGCCGGCATCCGATAGTGTTAATGTCTAACTTCAACTAATCCGCAAAGTTGAGCAACCGTTCACCAATTGTCTTCAGTGAGTTCCTATCTCACAACAGGCGTGGTTTGAACTCCACAATAGGACGAAAAGGCCGTCCAGTACTTCCAGATTTTCCTTGGTGGTCTGGCTTCAATTGACTCATGTTTTCAACTTTTATTTTTCCTTCATATAAAAACATATTATCATTGAATATCATTCATTAATAACTCATTCTTACACACAGATACACACACACAATCCATTCAGTCTTTCATTTCACATCGTGAAGTTTTCACATGATTCTCATTTAACTGACTCCCTGCACATACTATCAAGAGGTTAGATGAACTTGTTAACCTTAAATGTAAAATTGTATCAGAACGCGTGAAACTGAACTTTTATAAATGTTGTTTGTCGAGTCACGTATTCCCAAATCAACTATATAAGAATTTACGTTCAAGTAATTTACAACCGAATATTTCAAATCTTGTTCGACTGTCAAAATTATATATAGATAATTACCAAGATAAACTGATCAATTTAATTGAATTACACATTCAAGCATTGCCTATATTAACACAAATATCTATAGTCTGCCATATTAAATTCATCAACTTTTGCAGTACGGTCATTTTAAAAACAAGGGGAAGGATCGGGATAAAGCTCGAAAAATCTTGCATTAATACCAATCATGTCAATTTATTCCCAGTTAATCCTGATAAGTATGTCACTAATTTATCTTCCATTGTATTATCTGTTAATGAATAGGAAGAACTTTCTCTTGGTTTCTGAATTGAAAATTAATGCCCAATTTGGAAATCTATATGATCAACTTAGTAATCTAACGCCTACGTCTTTAGACAGTCAAAGTTGGTGTAAAGCTAAACTGGTGGATATAGCACACCAATTTCATAATGTTGGACAAAGCAGAGAAGCATATTATTAAAACTACTTTAAATACCATTTTGCATTATGAAATTATAATGGGCTTCCAGGTTTTCCAGGGTGGTCTAGCTTCAATTGACTCATGATTTCAACTATGAAAATACTGAAATCTTCACAAAACCCCTTCTGAAATTACAATGTACTTTCTTCAAATCAAATTTAATTGATAGTTCATGATAATCAATCTATTCATCATGAAACTGTGACTACGTCATTGTCTCTCCTTCTCTCTCTCATTTAATCTATTCATCTGTACATTGAACTTACATAAATATGGCAAACACCCATAATTATTTCTTTCAACTAGTGAACTAGATTGTAACTCATAAACTTACAATGGTAAGATTTCATTTATTTATATAAATCATTAGATGTTAGGATGACATGGAATGCATGAAATGTAATAAACTCACTTTATTCCATAAGATATTTATTGTTCTTGCATTACAAGAGTTTATTGAAGGAACCAGTTTGCACAAAACTATAATTTCTCAATAGATAAATATAATATTTCATTTAAAAGATCAGTGAAATGTTTTAATAATCATTGGTAATATCACAATTTAATTACAGATAGAAATAACAAGTTAAGATAGAACAAACTGATTTAATAGAAACATAAGTCCACTGATTATGTAAATTCAAATCTACTGTGGTGTGGTCTACTTATATCCACATAAGTAGTATATGGTGATGGTCAGACATAGAATGTATTTTGGCAGAAGATCGATAAGGAAAGAACAGGAATGAAGCGTAATCGGTATGAAAATGCATGAACTATGAAATCAGAGAAGACAGATTGATATCTGCAGAAAATTAGTCAAGATTGAGACAATTGATTGTTATTTAGCAAAAATTAACTGTTTACTGTATGGTTATCAGAATTTAGTGAGATTGTCTGTAATTTGTGCCTAGATACAATCGATTGTCACCGCTCGTATTTTTGTTCACTGCACTATTAGATAGCTAGTTCTATACCATACATTGATGATATAAGTTAACTTTTGAAATATCAATATAATATGTTTAGTGTTCTAATTTTACCAATGTCATTTCTTCTAGTAAAATATTAAAACATTCACTGATAAAATGTATAAAAAAAAATACTCTTTTAGGTACTTTACTATCATTATTTATCCATGACAATAGTCATTTATACACTAACATAATGCATGTAAGTGTATTACCTACTTGACAACAGAAAAATATTTAAAAAAAAATTATTATATAGACGTATTTTATCCTTGATGGTATAATTTTCTATCCAACAAAATCTCACTTATAATTCTCTTCGTTTCTTTCTTCTTTTAAAGTATGTACACAAATGGTTTTTTGGGAAATATGTTCCTTATATATGTTTAGTTTTTTTTCTTCTTTGTATCATATTTCTTAAATGTCAAACCATTTTATTGATCCTTGTTTTTAGTGGAATACCTTTTTTTTGTAAGGAAAAGAAAAAAAAGAACACAACAGCTAAGCTTGAAAAATATCATTCATTCAAATCTTCACTTAGACTTTTGTTCACTATAACTACTAGTTTACATGTATATAAATGTATATAAGTTGTTTTGCATAGATTCTGTATAATTTGCATTTGCATTGGCAAAAAAGTTTAACAAAGATATAATTGGAAATTAAGCTAAAAACCTATATGTTTCGTTGTGACTACTGAATTACTTAGCTAGTTAGCCAGTGTTTACTGTTTACTGCCGCTCCTTTTGGAGTACCTATCTGGAGTCTGATCATGCCCTGGTCTGCGCCAATCTCACCTTACTTTTCAGTGGCCGAAGGATTGACCACCACCAACGGATCGATGTTAGTAAACTGGCTGCAACTTCTGTTGCAAGTAAGTATCGAGCGGAGCTAGCCTCTAGGCTAGCTACCACCCCACCGAAAAGTATAGATGAGCATTGGTTGCTTCTTCACGACGCCATGAAAATGGCGAGTAAAGCCGCTTGCGGCTTCGCGAAACGTCCCGCTTACAAGCACTGGGTTTCTTCTGGCTCCTTACAACTGATGGAAGCCCGTCGGTCTACTCCGGGTGACCGTGAGTTTGACCACAAACGAAGGCTGTTACGTAATGAAATCGGGCAAAGCTTGCGTAAGGACCGAGAAGCCTGGTGGTCGGAGCGTGCTAATGAGATGGAAGCAGCAGTTGCATCTGGTAACTGCCGGAAACTCTTCCAACTCATCCGAGCCACTGGCAGCAAGAAGTCTGGTGTGAGTGAAACAATCTACGAGGATGATGGGATGCTAATTACTAACATCTCTCGACGTCTTGGACGATGGGCGGAATTCTTCGAAGGGCAGTTCAACTGGCCTGCTGCTCCGGCAACATCAACCAGCTTGTCCTGCCCCCCATGGCCTGTGACGACTGATCCACCAAACGAGGCGGAAGTCCGCAAGGAACTCCAGCTCTTGAAACGTTACAAATCACCTGGCCCAGATGACTTACCTCCGGCTCTTTTTAAAGATGGTGGTGACTTTCTGACTAAGGAATTGACTGTGTTGTTTGCAAACGTTTGGGAGCAAGAAAGTGTTCCAACATCATGGAATGAGTCAATAGTCGTCCCTATCTTTAAAAAGGGTTCACGTTGTTCCTGCAATAACTATCGGGGGATAAGTCTACTTCCGATTGCGTCCAAACTATTGGCTTCTGTCATTCTTCGTAGGTTGTTTAAAACCCGAGAACGATTGACTCGCGAGGAGCAGGCTGGTCTTCGTTCTGGTCGAGGATGCATTGATCACATCTTCACCCTCCGCCAAATGTTAGAACACCGTCATACTTATCGCAGGCCAACAATCGTAGTGTTTCTTGATATCAGGGCGGCCTTCGATTCGTTGAACAGGACTGTTCTCTGGGATTGTCTATTGAAGAAGGGTGTGCCTGAGAAGTTCATTAACATCTTAAAGGCCCTGTATACGAACACCTCAGGCAGAGTGAGGGCATACAACCACCTTTCTCCCTTGTTCCATTCGAGCATTGGGGTTAGGAAGGGTTGCCCGATCTCACCATTCCTCTTCAACTTTGCTATCGACGACATCCTGGAAACAGCTCTGATGGATGTAAGTAATGACGGTGTGGATCTGCTGCCTGGAGAACGACTTCTCGACCTTGAGTATGCGGATGATATTGTCTTACTGTGCGATAATGCTCAAGCCATGCAATCCGCACTTAATCAGTTGGCAATCAGTGTCCGCAGGTACGGCATGTGCTTTGCACCCTCCAAGTGCAAAGTACTCCTACAAGACTGGCAGGATTCTCATCCTGTACTCACCCTGGATGGTGAGCAGATTGAAGTAGTTGAGAAGTTCGTGTATCTAGGTAGCTATATAAGTGCTGGTGGTGGCGTGAGTGATGAGATTGATGCACGTATAATGAAAGCCAGAGCGGCTTATGCCAATCTGGGCCATCTTTGGCGCCTTCGTGATGTTAGTCTGGCTGTAAAAGGTCGGATCTACAACGCGTCGGTGAGAGCAGTTTTGCTCTATGCTTGTGAAACCTGGCCTCTCCGAGTTGAGGATGTTAGACGACTCTCTGTGTTCGACCATCGTTGTCTCCGAAGGATTGCTGACATTCAGTGGCAACACCATGTTAGTAATGCAGAGGTTCGGCATCGTGTGTCCGGGCGCAGAGACGATAATTCAATTGGTGTCACCATCTTGAAACACCGACTTCGGTGGCTTGGACATGTTTTACGAATGTCGTCCCAGAGACTTCCACGTCGTGCATTATTTGCCGACCCTGGGACTGGTTGGAAAAAGCGGAGAGGAGGTCAGTATATGACATGGTGTCGTGGCATGAAAGAGAGCTGCAAAGGGCTAGCTTCTGTTGGTCCTTCACGACTCCCTGGTTGGGGTCCGAGAGATGGTGCAACACAGTGGCTAGAGACGTTATCAGATATGGCTCAGAATAGAAGCCAGTGGCGATCCTGCTGCAACCTTCTTTTACTTTCTTCATAAAGAGTGGTTCTAACTTTCTTAACTGAAAGAGTTTCCTGGTTGTACATTTTAGTCAGCCTTATCTTTTCATCCTTTCTCTTCCTACTTTCATTATTTTGTGTGGCGCATATGTATCTGGTGCCCTTTTGTAACAATATATATGTGTTCAAATAAATAAATAAATAAACTATTCATCCAACTCTGTCCTGGACAACCCTATTCAGTTGTTTCCAGTAGTTATCCATTCTTTTCATGTCTGTACACAATTACTGGCTCAATGTGTTCTTTGGTCTCCCTCTTCTCCGTCCCTCATCACCATTCCAAGTTAGTGCTTGCCTCGTGATGCAGTTTCGTGACTTCCTCAATATATGTCCTGTCCCTTTTCAACGTCTTTTCCTAACTTCACCTTCAGATGGGGGCTGGTTTGTCCCTTTTCCACAGTAGGCTGTTGCTGAGGAAATCAGGACAACGGACATTGAGTATCTTACGTATAGAACTGTATATAAATACTTGTACCTTTTTGATGATGGTTGTGATAATTCTCCAAGTTTCAGCTCCGGAATCTCATTTTGTTCTAAACAAATTTGTCTAGAATTGCTACTAATTTTAAACTTTTACTATAAATATCTAAACAAAATATTCCCCTTTTGTTAGTATTTTATAATCTAGTTTATCAGACAAGACTGTTTCGAGTAGAAAGAAAGGATTTATTAATTGTAACATAGGATGACAACTTGCAGTTAATTGAAATTCCTATTTACGACTTTTGTCATTTTCCTCATGTTTGTTTTCTCGATTTTTTAAAAATTTTAATAACTGCTTATAACAATCTTTAATCTGGTTGGCGTTTCTTTTTAGCAAGATTATTTCCTACGAGATGGGGTTGCCCACCTCATGCCCAACCCTCCTCCTTTACCTGGGCTCGAGACCGGCAGTAACTCTAGAAGAGCTACAGGCTGAGTTGCTTATAAAAATAAAAAATAAAATTTATCTTGTATTGAAAATGTAATTATTCTTACATCAAACTAATATGTGGAAAATATAGATATAATAAGTCTAATATTCTCAGACACTTTTTCATTTCTTTCATTTACTTTATTTACTTACGCCTGTTACCTCTCGTGGGGGAGCATAGGCTGCACACCAGCATTCTCAATCAAACCCTGTCCTGGGCCTTCCTTTCCAGTTATTTTCAGTTAACATTCATCCTTTTCATATCTGCTTCTATTTCCCGGCGTAATGTGTTCTTTGGCTTACCTCTTTCCCGCCTCCCTTCCGGATTCCAAGTTAGGGATTCCCTCGTCATGAAGTTTGCTGATTTCCTCAATGTTAGTCCGATCCACTTCCAACGTCCTTTCTTAATTTTCTCTTCAGCTGAAAGGTGGTTTGTCCTTTGAATTATTTTTTCTGGTTAGCGAGTTAGTTATTCTACGGGATGGGGTCGCTAACCCCATGCCCAACCGTCCTCCTTTACCTGGGCTTGGGACCGGCAGTAACTCTAAAAGAGCTACAGGCGGAGTTTTCTTTCATTTAGATTAATTGTTGTTGTTGTTGTTGAAAACATCATACAAAATGAAATGTCACTTTCATTCAGTTTACGTAACAAAATTCATAATGGTTGCTATAGTTACAGGTAGAATAAAGATTTAGTAATAATGTGTGGAGATATTTTCAATATTTGCAGATAGATTTATTGACTTAAGAAACTTAACCATCATTATTACCAAATGAAGGTTACAAAGAAGACTATAAGTTCGAAGATGAATGATAAAAATGAACAATACGTTAACTGATTGAATAGAAAATTGTATGAAATGACTTAGGATACTTGTATGTATTTTGAATTGTTTTCTGAGGACTTGAAAATTCTAAGCATCATTCATGTATAGACAAGATGAAATTGCTATCTAAATTATCAGTGACCGATAAGAATTTATATCACTAGAAGCATAGGAAAATTAATACAGAGATTATTTTTGTATACATAGAGGATTAAAAATGAACCATTTCTCACTGCTGAAAACAAACTTGATCATTTATGCAATCAAATTTCAAACGACTTTACCATTTATTAATAAGTGAGAAAAATGAAGCTGATAAAATTTAGGTATATATGATTAAAAGTCTCGTCTATTATGTTGAAGCCAATTCTTTATATTCGATCTTATCAAATTACCATTCGCATCATATGTCATCTATGTTGAATAATATGCTTAGAACCATTCAGTCCGTAAGTTGAGTATTCTAATGAGTTCTTTTGAACTGCAATACGTTTCTTTGGTCAACTGTTATGATAACCTTGAAAATCACAACAAGAGATTTAAAGTTCATATTGGTGTCATTTCACTGACTTATATCCGTGCACAGATCTATTCATGATAAATATCATTTAACGTATATATTAATTACTTTCTAAAGTAAGATGTAACTACTTCATATCTATTGATGATTTCCACCTGTATTATATTCATTAGTGATACTATCTAGTTTTATTCAAGTGTAATGTTGGATAACATCACTGTAAATGAGCTTAATTATTTAGCATTCACATAGTGAAACATGAATTTCTGTTGAATTTATTTACCTCAATAAGTATTTTTATGATCTCTAATATATGAGCATGTTTAACTGTTCTTTACTAATGTTCCAGTTAAATACTATTTATATGTTAAAGTTTACACTATAAATTCAGTCTATTCAATATGTAATAAATTTGTTTAAATAAACTAAAATAAATATTTTAAATAGTTGAGATCATGAATCAGTTGACCCTAGACTATGATGCACGTCTTGATAGCTATGTACGCAGGAACTG
>NW_017386025.1:740610-805125 GCF_000237925.1 Schistosoma mansoni | reverse complement strand
TTGAAGCTAGACCACCATGGAAAACCTGCAAGCACTGGACGGCGGGATTGTGGATGCGCACTGCTGAGAAGTCCCATAATAGGACGAAATGGCCGTTCAGTGCTTCTAGGTTTTCCATAGTGGTCTAGCTTCAATTGATTCATGATCTCAACTATTAAAATTACTATCATACCCACAAAACCACTTCTGATATTAATCAAGACATGCACACTAGTGACTGGCTTTAAGAGGTATTTGCTGGAGTTCTAGTGAGGAGCAGTGACCAGTGGAGTTCAACCAGGTCTGTTGTGAGATAGTAACTCACTGAAGACATTGGTGAATGTGTCACTCACTTTCGTGGATTGGTTGAAGTTAGACATTAACACCGTTGGATGCCGGCTGGCTCAGTGGTCTATCGGTTAAGTACTCGCGCAGGAGACTGATAGGTCCTGGGTTCGGATCTCGCAGGCGAGGTCGTGGATGCGCATTGCTGAGGAGTCCTACAATAGAACGAAATGGCCGTTCTGTGTTTCCAGGTTTTTCATGGTGATCTAGCTTCAGTTGATTCATAATCTCAACTATTAAAATTATTATAATATCCACAAAACCCCTCGTGATATTAAAATAAATATTCTTATTAGCTTTGATCTACATATGAATATTTAAATATTTTACAAATCATACTTACACATTTATACCTAATTAATAATAAGATTATTAAATATTATATAAGTAATTATTACTATTCTAAATAGTATTTAATTTAAGTTTATAACTATAATAAATTTGTTCATTTTGAACCAACTAACCATTGAACTTGTATACAGTATAACAGTAATAACAATTATAATTCATAGTTAACCTGGATCCAGGGTAAGTGAATTACTAATATAAGTTGACTAAAAATTGAATTCGAAAAATATTATTTCTAAAGAATTTACTATTTATAAAGGAAAGTGAAAAAGTACAGTACACTAATTTCATTTTGTAGAATACATTAGTCAATCCCTAATAGATGATTGTTTATGTAGGCTATCACAAAATGTGAATTCAAATTTCTTTTTTATATACATACTTGATGTTATTAAGAGTATCAGTGTTTGTTTTAATACAAAGAATGAATGGTTTAATTCACTATTGTTTTGGGATGTAGGCACATTAACTTTGTACACTAGGTTGATCAGTTATCATATTCAATGAAAATATCTTAGGTAACTTATTTTAGGAAATCAGACTTCTCAAGTAACTGGGAGTACTTACTTTGTAGCGGGTAATCTTCAAAAGCTTTACGTACATGCAGACGGAACATCGGATACTTGTATTTCACAGTTTTCTTGGTTGTTTTAACTAAATGGTAGGTAAGCTAAAAGCATTTTTGGATTGGTGGACTTCTCCGGTTAGTTGAAGACTCAAGCTTTGTATAGGAGTTTGATAGAAGTGATACAGAACCATCCACTCTTCATTTTGTACAGAAATAGTAATTTTCTATATACGAAAGAATCACATGGTTGAACAAAATCTGTTGATCCAGATTTCTTTCTAAAAAAAAGCTGATCTAAGTTTGATAAAGTAGTGACTATGAATAGTGTAAAATGCTATAATCCGTTGTCACTGAACATTTTCATAAAGCTAAATAACTAACCTACAGATTTTTAAAATAAACGTTCATAAGGAATTCTATCTGTTCCTCTCTTTTTTGTCGTTAGTGTTTAAATGGAGCGTACATGTACAAGCAAACACATATTCAATCCATTGTTCTTTTAGAATATCATTAAAAATAGAAATTTGAAATAAATTCCAAAATAGTCATGAAATAGGTTACAATGATTGTAGCTTGATGATTTATTAGTGAAAGCTTTTTCTATTCTTTCTAAAAAAATTCCTAGTTTAAATTTGAAAATAAAGTTCGATATTTAGTGTATCCTAGTGTATTTTGAATTCACTTAGTATTGTTTGTTTGAATCTTCCCATCGATGTGTTAGGACTGCAACTGGTCAGTCTCTTATTGGCATATATGCATACTGTGCGTATTGCCTCGATATAGCCTTAATTCACGAGCATTATAAGCAAAGATGGATAATGACTATCAGTGGAAACCAGGACGAGCGTCTCGTCCTATTTGGGACTCGTCAGTTGGATGTACTTGCATCTCAGAGTTGATGTTCACTCTGGAACTAGAACCCAGTACCTTTCGCTTCAAACACCATCGCGTTATCCACTCAGTACTGAGTCCTGATAGCCACTTGCTTGTGCAATGGAGTGAAGTTTAAATTCGCATGATATTGTTTGTTTGAAACTTCCCATCGATGTTTTTAGGACTGCAACTGGTCAGTCTCTTATTGGCATATGTACATACTGTGCGTATTGCCTCGATATAGCCTTAATTCACGAGCATTATAAGCAAAGATGGACAGTGTATCCTAGTGTATTTTGTTGCGAAAAAAAATGAAAATAAGAAACTGTAATAAATTCAGTCAACTAGATCAATTACAATAAAGAAGTCTAGATCCATAATTACTTACTTACTTACTTACGCCTGTTACCCCTCGTCGAGGAGCATAGGCCGCTCACCAGCATTCTCCATCCAACTCTGTCCTGAGCCTTCCTTTCCAGTTCTTTCCAGTTGCTATTCATCCTTTTCATATCTGCTTCTATTTCCCGGCGTAGTGTGTTCTTTGGCCTTCCCTTTTCCGCTTCCCTTCCGGATTCCAAGTTAGGGATTGAGTCGTGATGCACATTGGTGATTTCCTTGATGTATGTCCGATCCACTTCCAACGTCTTTTCCTAATTTCCTCTTCAGCTGGAAGCTGGTTTGTCCTCTCCCATAAAACGCTGTTGCTGATAGTATCCGGCCAATGGATGTTGAGTATTTTGCGTAGACAACTATTTATAAATACTTGTACCTTCCTGACGATGGTCGTAGTAGTTCTCCACGTTTCAGCTCCATACAGTAGAACTGTCTTGACGTTCGTATTGAAGATTCTGACCTTGAAATTGGTTGAGAGTTGTTTTGAGTTCCATATGTTCTTCAATTTTAGGAATGCTGCCCTTGCTTTGCCAATCCTCGCCTTTACATATGCATCCGATCCTCCTTGTTTATCAACGATGCTTCCCAGGTACGTGAATGTTTCCACCTCTTCCAGAGTTTCACCATCAAGTGTGATTGGGTTGGTGTTCTCCGTGTTGCATTTGAGAATCTTGCTTTTTCCTTTGTGAATGTGGAGGCCTATCGATGCGGAGGCTGCTGCTACATTTGCTGTCTTTATCTGCATTTGTTCGTGTATATGAGAGAGGAGGGCTAGGTCATCTGCGAAGTCCGTATCATCTAATTGATTCTGAGAAGTCCATTGTATTCCGTATTTCCCTTCAGATGTCGAATTCTTCATGATCCAGTCAATCATCAGAAGGAAGAGGGATGGGGAGAGTAGACAGCCTTGTCTGACTCCGGTCCTTACTGGAAATGCATCTGTCAGCTGTCCTCCATGCATGACTTTGCACTGTAGTCCATCGTATGAGTTTTGGATAATGTTGAAAATCTTTTCAGGAACTCCATAGTGTCGAAGAAGTTTCCATAATGTTCTCCTGTCCACTCTGTCAAACGCCTTCTCATAGTCAATGAAGTTGACGTATAGTGATGAGTTCCACTGAACTGATTGTTCAACGATGATCCGTAATGTCGCAATCTGGTCTGTGTACGATCTATCCTTACGGAATCCAGCCTGTTGATCCCTAAGTTCGGCGTCTACTGCGTCTTTCATCCGATTCAGCAGCACTCTGTTGAAAACTTTTCCTGGTACTGATAACAAACTGATGCCTCTGTAGTTCTCACATTTGCTCAGATCTCCTTTCTTTGGTATCTTGATGAGATATCCTTCTTTCCAGTCCATTGGCACTTGTTCCTCTTCCCAAATCTTCTTGAATAGAAGGTGAAGCATGTTTGCAGTTATTTCACTGTCTGACTTCAGTGCTTCTGCTGGTATATTGTCAGGTCCTGCCGCCTTCCCACTTTTGATTTTCCTGATGGCCATCTTGACTTCTTCGATCGTTGGTGGAGTGACATCTATAGGAAGGTCAGTGTGTGCTGCTTCGATGTTCGGTGGATTCAATGGGGCTGGTCTATTCAGCAGTTCCTCGAAGTATTCTGCCCATCTTTTCCTCTGTTCTTGAACCTCTGTGATTGTCTTTCTTTCTTTGTCTTTGACTGGTCTCTCTGGTTTGCTATATCTCGCTGCCAATTTCTTCTTTGTATCATATAGTTGTCTCATATTCCCTTCTCTTGCAGCTTTTTCTGCCGTCGTTGCTAGTTCTCCCATGTATTTCTGCTTGTCGGCTTTAATGCTTTTCTTCACTTCCCTGTTTGCTTCTGCGTGGTCTGCTTGTGCTTTGACTTTCTCTGCTCGTGTTCGGCTGTTGTTAATTGCTAGTTTCTTGTTCTTCCTTTCTTGAATTTTGTCCAGTGTTCCCATAGAGATCCATTCCTTGTGATGAAGCTTCTTAGGACCAAGAACCTCCTGACACGTTGAAGTTAGTGCTTCTTTTATCCCTTTCCAGTTGTCCTCCAAAGTAGTTTCTTGTTCATTCAGTAGATCCTGTAGAGCTTGGAACCTGTTGTTGAGAGTTATCTTGAATTCATTGAGCTTGTCAATATCTCGAAGGAAGGCTGTATTGAACCTTTGTAGTGCTGTTTGTCCAGTTGTCCAGTGTTTCTTTAGCTTCAGTCTCATCTTGACCACAACCAGGTGGTGATCTGAAGCTATGTCAGCTCCTCTCCGGGTTCTCACATCTTCCATTGACCTTCGGAATTTTTTGTTGATACAGATGTGATCTATCTGGTTCTCTGTGGTTTGGTCCGGTGAGATCCATGTAGCTTTGTGTATGCGCTTGTGTGGGAATATTGTGCCGCCTATAACCAATTTGTTAAATGCACATAGGTTTGCAAGTCTCTCCCTATTTTCATTTCTCTCTCCTAATCCATGTCGTCCAATTACACCTTCATATCCTGTGTTGTCCACTCCAACTTTAGCATTTAGATCTCCCATCAGGATTGTGAGGTCCTTTCGTGAGCACTTTGCTATAATTGATTGCAGCCTTTCATAGAACTGATCTTTATCATCGTCGTTGCTATCATTGGTGGGTGCATAACATTGGATAACGTTCATTGTGATCCCTTGCTTCTTTATTCTGAATGATGCTTTGATTATCCTGGGTCCATGAGATTCCCATCCTACAAGTGCATTTCGTGCTTCTTTGGACAGAATTAGAGCAACTCCCTGAGTATGTGGAGCATTTTCCCCTTCGTGACCGGAGTACAGCAGCATCTCTCCTGTACCTAGCCTTTGTTGTCCAGTTTGTGTCCAATGGGTTTCGCTGATTCCGAGTACTGCCAAGTTGTATCTCCTCATTTCCATTGCTATTTGGCTGCTCTTTCCTGTCTCCCACATTGTCCGGACGTTCCATGTACCTATAAAGAGTGTTGCTCTGGTTGTTAGAAGGTGCATCGGTCTCGTGACTTCCGAAGAATTTCGGCTTTCATCATGAGACGTCATAATTATTCCTTCAACTCCCAGGGCAGAGTTTAAATGGTTTGAATTATTTTTTCTGGGTAGCGTTTTTTTAGCGAGTTAGCTTTTCTACGGGATGGGGTCGTTAACCCCATGCCCAACCCTCCTCCTTTGTGTGGGCTTGGGACCGGCAGTAACTCTAGAAGAGCTACAGGCGGAGTTTATATCTATAATGCTGTTTTGTAAATATTTGGTCTGTTATGTTTTCTTTGAAGTTATTACCAATAAATTTATCTACTTGACACAGACTGATATGTTACATGAATACCTAAATTTTTAAAGCTTCAATCAGAACATCGAAAACTAAATAAGTAGTAACAAGAGCAAAATACAATACCAAAGCTCAATAGAAGTTATAATTTACAGTTTGGGGTTGTGGAGATTGTTGAATCTCATTGAACTCATGAATCGATCAATGTTAAACCACCATTGAGAACGTGGAATCACTATCAGCCGTTTCGTCCTAGTATGGGGCTCTTTAGGAGTGTTCATCCACTATTTTCCATGCGAGACTCGAATCCAGAACAGAGATTCACCCACCAAAGACGGTGGAAAATCGCCACGCGACATTGTGGATCGATTGAAGTTAAACATTAGCACCGTAAGATATCAGCTCAGTGGTCCAGAGGTTGAGCGTTTGCGCACGAGACAGAAGGTCCTGGGTTCTAATCTCGCGTGTGGGATCGTGGATATACACTGCTGAGGTGTCCCATGCTATGACAAAACGGCTATCCAGCGACTCCAGGTTTTCGGTGGTTGATCAATTCGTGATCTTAATGAAGCACAAGTTATAATGAATTTTGTGCAAAACTAGGTTATTTTTCGTAAAAGTCTCAGTGACAGTTACAAACATATTTGACCTTAATTTTTGTCCGGTATGATATGTATCGACAATCATTGAGTCAAAATAAGGTTTACTAATAGTTAAAACTCCATAAACTTCTCTCATCAAAGAATGACGATTGAATATTCATATCTCCTCTTTTCTTTCCTTTTACTAAAATAATACACTTGATCAATGTGTAGGAGTATGTTAAGAGCTTTTCAAGTTATTCTGTCTCGATGTTCCATTCTCGTTTAGGCACCAAATGGTATAGTGTTCATTAATTTCTTGTTTACAATCTTCTTATTTCAATCATTTATAAGATAAGATTTGTATAACAATAAGTGTATGATCATATGGTCAGTCATTGTTCTGAGTTACTTTGTCCTGATATGAAACAAATTCATAAAATGCAATAATAAGTTTACATTAATAAAAATACAATCTATATCAGTAATAAGGTCTTTTTAGTTGCTAATCAATAACAAATATAGTTAATAGATTTGGGTCATTTAAGTATCCTAAAAATATTACACACAGTTAAATTATGTACTTGTTGGGTGGTACAATTTATCCTAAACTTTGTCAATAAAAACTTTATTTTTTTCTCTAGCACAGTACAATGAAATATAAAATTTGAATGGGTCTTTTTTAAATGTTAAATTATACACATATAACTGAGTAAACAATAGGACTGTATCTTCACAGATTACTGAATGTCAGTTTTGAAAAGTTTATTTCTCACAATAAGATTGTTTCCACTATCCATAAAGCTATACTCAGTCGTACAAAACAAACGTAAGTAGACACCAATTACATGTCGTCTACAACTACATATATCAATTTACTTATTCGTTGGAAAGAGTGTACACCTACATGTCTTATTCAATTTATTTCCAGGAACTAATGACCCTAGGGATGAAATCGTTTTCACAGTTCAATAACGCTTCACTTTCTATATATGGAATATTAAGTAAATCCATTGAATCAATTCAAAGTGATCAACAAACAATTTAACTCTGGCTTACTAAAACTAATAGTAGTGATAGCCATCAGAAGGCTTCAATTTAACTTTTGTGTTTAGTGACAATCAGTAAGTAACCTTTAACAATCTTGGTAAGGAAAGCAGACTAAACATTTTGAAGTTTTCTCACCTTTTATTCTTTGACTAATGGTAATCTCAACCTAGTGAATTTAATTCAAAGATCTCCTGTTTAAACTCTTTACATACATGTTACATTGCATGCTAGAAATGACATCACATATTACAAAAGCCGTCACTCCAGGACTTTATAAAAACCCTGTTTAAACTTTCTTCCTCAACCTGATCTTTATTCCAAATTACCTGTTCTTTGTTGATTCTAAATTTTTGAAACTTTCGAAATAATTAGACTTATTAGGTTGCATATAATTGAAGAGAAAGCACCGAAATACAATAAATTCATCGTATCCCTCAAATGTAAAGTTTACCACGTTGTTGATCTCAGTTCACTGATTATATCAAATTGTGGTAAAAACTTACACTATTGCTTACTTCTACATCCCATGCTGTACAAACCATCTTCGTTAAATGTCTACAGGTTAGCGAATCTCATTTTTCAGCTTAGAGTATTATGAACTGATAATCTTTGTACCTACCTCAACATAACTTTGGCTTACAAATAAACCGCCTTGTTTCTATGTAAATATTCAGGTTGTTACGCGAGATGATTATGGATAACTTGAATAATCGTAAAGTTACCTAACTATTTAAGTATAAATTCAATAACACAGACAAATTTTACTTCACTTAAGTGTTATGATCAGCAACTTTTTGAATATCCTTAATATGACCTTCGTCAATCCAATAACTTTTACTCTGTGATCACAGTTGAAGCGTCACACAAATATTGAAGTTATCAAACTATCAATCATAACAAAAGATGTGTAGATAAATGTTCAAAACTACCTGTCATTCATATCTAAATTCACCTCACGTGATTATGCAGGTCATTTGCAATAGCATAAACCATAACAATTGTTAACATACTTTAACAGGCACACTACGGATACATTTTTGTCACAAAACTGAGTAACATACTGATAGTCAATTAACTGTAGTTTATGAACCATAAAAGTTATGATGATGATGATGATGATGATGATGATGATGATGATGATGATGATGATGATGATGATGATGATGATGATGATGATTACTAAACTTAAAGATAGTTTACATTTAAGATTATTGATATATATATATATATATATATATATATATATATATATCGAGAATAAATGATCACTGGAATTATGTAGACTAATTTACCAAATAACAATTACTTAAGTTAACCATTTATATTAATTTATGTCACCTAGATACAGAAACCTTTGTAACTATTTACTGAATATGAATTATGTTAGAAATGAGAAATAAATGTTTCTTGATTAATAGCTTGGGATAAAGAGTTGATCACAGTTGATCAGAATTTCATCTAGTATGTACTTGTATGTATGTTATTGTACATAACCAAACGTATTTACACCATATATATTACTTTTTTTGTTGCAGTAACAATAATAATATCACTCTGATTTTCAATGATAGAAAATATACGTGCACAATCTCAAATGAATAGTTGAAATAGTCAACAATTTGCAATTTAATTTACTCTAGATGTCATTTTAGTATACAAAATGTTGGTGTGATTCAAAGATTGGAACACTAGCTAATATTTGAGTACTTACCTGTATTTTGGTAAGAACCTGTAAAACTTTCAGTCAATTAGAACAGCACAGAATAAATAAACATTTTCTAACTAAAACAAGACGTGTAATATATAGAACCAAAAGTTCTACTTGTTTTATATAAAATAAAATGTACCAAATAAAGGAAAGTTCAAGAATCATTCATTGAAATTCATGCTTACAACACTATACTACTACTTAGTAGTTCGGATCATATCATGATATTTTGACAATTTGTTACCCTTGATTGGTGTAAAATCAATTATGATAAAAGTTGACTATACTAACCAATATATTTGTATAACACACATATATTACATTCAGAATATTCAGAGTACTTGATCAACCAATTATTATGTTGTTATGACTTTATAAAAGAATATGACGTATGACAATTCGTCCGGCTTTTTATCACGTGAATTATTCACCAATCGAAATACGACTTGTCTAATCTTAACACTGTGCCAAATCAATGACGTTCAACTGATACGAGCAGTCTAGCGTCCTTACTGGTCCCTTGTCCGCCTAGCCCTTCCAATTGAGTCAAGAACACCAATTATAGCTTCTGCTATGCGAACTATCCAGGACTTACCAATTCTTAATTATGTACCAGACAGACAGACCGCTTCACACCATAAAATAGAAAATAATATTTGTACAAGATCAAGCCAAATGTGGCTGTGAACGTGGGAGACAGTAATAATAATAGAATTTAAGGACAGTAATTCGTATAATAATAATAATCCATAGGTCAAAATGAAGCTTATAATAAGATGAATACAGATATACATAATCTAATCACTCAATAGTTAAACAATAAAAATATATATAAAATAATAGTCCATTAATAGATCACGGAAGTTACCCGTACCCATGTCTTCTCTAGGATATAACACTTTTAGTATATGATAGTCTATTGGATGCATTCTCTGTTTATTTTCTTTTTCTATCTTCATTGTTCAAATTGATTTACAAACAACTAAACAAATTTCATTCAGACACAATAATCAATAAACTGAACATAATTTGCGAACAGCAAATCGTACAGTAATAGACCATAGGTCAAAATGAAGCTTACAATAACACGAACATATATAGATTAAATCTAGTCACTGAATAGCTATACAATGAGAATATATATAGAATAATAGTCCATTAATAAGTTCCGAAAGTTACCTGTATTTATGTTTTCACTAGGATATAACAGATGTCTAGTTGAAAAAAGCATTGCAATTGAAAATGCACTGCTCCGTCTGACACGTTTTAAATAAGAGTAAATGACCCACCTTAAAATTATCGCTAATAGCTATCACAGTAATTATTAGGGTCTTCGAATAAAAGTTAAGTCGCATTTATACATTTGTCCTGGAAATCAGTATTATTAATAAAATATTTTGAATATAGTTTTCTTTTTACAATTTTAGAACAGTCTAGTCAAAATTTGCAACACTAATTCTCTAACTAAACAAATATTGTAATACGATTCCCTGTTTCGGGATTCGTCTTTACAGACTGCTTAACTCATTATCCGCCTTGAAGCTAATTATCAAAAAATTCAAGAGGAACCTGTTATGTCCTAGTGGAGATTAAATTACGGGTAACTTTTGAGATCTATTAATGGACTTGTATCATATATATATATATATTCAGTAACTAGATTATGTATATCTATATTCATCGTATTATAAGCTTCATTTCGACTTGTAGATTATTATTATACGATTTATTATTCTTAAATTATGCCCAGTCGATTAATTATTATCTCCCACGTTCACAGACACTTTTTGGATTGATCACGTACATATGTTATTCCTTATTTTGTGGTGTGATGCGGTCTGTTTGGCTGATATATAAACTAATTATGTTTGAAATAAGTGATTTGCATAATGGAAGCTGTTATTTGGTGTTCTGAACTCAACTGGAAGGGCTAGGCGAGCAAAAGATAAGGACTCTAGGCTGCCTATAGTAATCGAACGTCATTGGTTTGGCACAGTACTAAGATTGGATAAGTCGTATTTTGATTGGTGAATAAGTCACATGATAATTAGCCGGGCTTAAAGTCACAACAGAACAATCCTGATATTTATAGTTTTCGACGAACAAAAAATAATTACAATGGAATGCATCGATCAAAAATATTATTCAATTTAATTTTGCATTTCTATACTAAAAATCCTTGTTTATAGTTAAACGTATGGTACTGAAGAATCTATTTACTGATAGATTAGATCTTAGTTGGATAACTATTGAAAAACAGTAAGAGCTAGACAGCTATTTCATGTTAATATAGGTTTCGTTGGCAGTGCACATCCACCATTCCTCCGAGTATTGAGTTCAAGAACTTCAGTCAAACGCGCGAGACTAAAATTGATATGTTGCATAATTTATGATAGTTCAAAGAACTCCGAAAACTTTCTGAAATGTTGTTCATTAGTTTCTTCAAAATACTAAATCATCAATTAATTCTATAAAACTGTTTTGAAACTTTTTAATTGAATGATATTAAATCAAACCTATGTATTTTACTTGATATTATGTGCATATATTTTTCGAGTTGAAATATAGACAGAAGTTGCTGATGACTAATTTCAAGAAATTCTTTGTCGAACAACAACAAGAATTTGTTGTCTTCAGTTCTTTTAGAATCTTTAAATATTTTCGAGCTCGACTGGTTTTGCGGTTTTTATCTTATGTCTGTAGTTAAAAGGTATTTGTCAAATGTCTTCTATGTAAATGTTTGAAATTGTTATATCACGAGAAACTGGCCAAGAAAGCAAGTCTATGAATAGCAAATACTTTTGTCTTAAAATTAGTAAATAACAACGACACTTGTGGAAATAGTCAACGTAAACTTATTTTGTAATTAGGTTTTGCTATTAATTGCATTTTTTCTCATTAATTCTCATAATCTGTATAATTACTCTTATTGACTGTAAAATTGTAGTTTAAAAAGTATATGGCTTGTGATCTTCCGTTCCGTTCTTGAACACCCCCATAGCATGACAAATTAAGTAACTCACAAATTCACTGCTGCACACATATACTTCTTGTTCTCAATTATCCGCCGTTACGACAGCAGAACTCTTATATATTTTCTGTCTATGTTTACAGATAACAGTAATATCATCATTACATGCTTGGTCTGGATACACATCTCGAATTATAACAATTTGTGGTGTTTGTATGAACCGATGATTCTTTTGTACTTGATATCTGCCTGATTTCAAATTCCAAATGCAATACGTTCGTTTGTGCTTACCTAGTTCTGTTTGGTTTACATTGAGCTATTTCGGGGATTCCTAGTTTGCATATTAATTCAAATACTTCTACTCATCACAATTTTGTAGTTGGGATTACGAACTACTTATAATTGTGTGGTGTTTAAATAAATCAATGACTTCTTCGTATTGATGACTGTTGTAATTTTGAATTCCAAATACAATACATTCGTTCGGGCTCATCTAATACTTCTTGATTACATTGCGTTATTCCGGGGATTACTAGTTTATACTACAATTCAAATACTTCTAATTATCATATTGGCGTCGCGATTGAGCCTGTAATGGAACGGTTGGATATAAATTCAGGTTTTAATGCTTTTGAGGAGTACATGGAGAGGTTCGAAATCTGGGCTATGACCAAAGAAGACGATGAGGATTTTAATATTGTGGCCCATTTCCTTACATTCATCGGGAAAGAAGCATACAGCCTTATAAAGACTTTGGCACTTCCAGACAAACCGATTTCACTCCCCTATGCAACTCTCAAGGAATTACTATTAAATCATGTGAAGTGCATCAGTTTTGAATGTCGTGAGAGAGCAAAATTTCATAAGATGATTCGTCAGGATAACCAGAAGGTTAAAGACTTCATCCTTGAATTGCAAAGACAAGCTGCCAAATGCAATTTTGGTGATCAACTTCATGTACAGTTGAGAGATCGGTTAATTGCAGGAATTACCATACCAGGTCTGGAAAAGGAGCTGTTAAGAATGCCGAACTGTTCTTTTCAAGATGCTAGAACTGCATGTATTAACTACGAAGCAGTGAATGAACTTGATATTCAATCGATGAAAAATTCTAATACTTTGCTTAGTCGTCATGATGAAATACAATCTCAGGGTCGATCAAATTTGCGTTCGTTTAATCGTGATTTCTATTCTCGTGGAAATATGAAAGGTGATTCAACAAGGGACTGCCAAAGAAGCAACAGAGGTGAGAATAATTTTGGTAAATGCTTATCTTGTGGCAAATTTCATTCTCGTAATTCATGTGCATTTCGTAATGCTAAATGCTTTAACTGTGGTGAAGCTGGACACATTCAGTCAGTTTGTAATACCATGATTCATTTTGCTGTAAGTAATGCTAAGATGGATGCTTCTAATGATCAGTTACCTTTATTCAGAAGTGGTATAACGTCACATAGCAGTCCAGAGTTAAATGAAACTCAGAATCATTGTGAGACAAAAATTGTTAACCAACAAACTTATCGGATTTCTCATGATATTGAACCAGATATGGTTTGTCGTAATAATTCACATACTTCTGATGGAATTTCTTATAACTCTGAGAATAGAATGTTAAATGAGTCAAATCATGATCAAAAACCAAATTCAGTCATGGTAGATGTTGAATTCCCTGATGATCTATTACCTAATGAAACTCATAACCAATTTGAGGAAAATATTTCAGAAGAATCGAATTCTGATATCATATCAAGTGTCAGTGGTCCTCACAATCAATTTATCTCTAATGATATTCCTAATGAATGTGAAAAATATGTTCCGAATGAGTCGAATTCTAGTCATATTTCTGATGTTATTGTGTCATATGTTGGATACTCTGACGAACAATGTATGTTGAATAGAATCCCTAGTCAGGGGTATAATGAATCAGAGGGGATAGCAAAATTTACCGAAATAATCAGAGAACCAACTTGCCCAGAAGTGAAGTTTGCACAGACAGAGAATCCAAATCAAGTCCAAGATTATCCTAATGAATATGAGGCAGATGAATGTTTTCTATTCGATTGTTTCGCAGGTAAATCAAGCCTAATTGAATCACATGTGTTAATTACATATATCAATGCATATCCATCTGTGTATTCTAATATGAATAACAAAAAGAATATGTATCATGATTTTTATTCAAGTCAATGTCACATGATGGAATACCTCAAATTATATATCAGTGTTTATCCCCAAATACTCACATACAGTAGTCGATGCGTAAGATTTGAGAAGATAATGCAAATTGGGAACGTCATATTGGCTAAAACATTGCGAAGTAAGGACCCAACATTATTTCGTGGGGGAGGGTATTGTTGGAAAGTCCATGATGCAAATTCTAAATATCAATGGTTTCACTACAAAGCCGGAGTGCTGATTGTATACAATTCCAGAACCCAGGTTAGTCTGTTCCAATTTCGGTTGTTAATTCTAATACTAATGAGTGCATTCTAGATAATAAAGAGTCTACATCCAATACACTTTCGGACCGATGTAAGATGAACTTAAGAAGAAGACAAACAATCGATTACAGACACTTACACTCCAATTCGAGCTGTGGCGGTTGTAGTGTTTAAATAAATCAATGACTTCTTCGTATTGATGACTGTTGTAATTTTGAATTCCAAATACAATACATTCGTTCGGGCTCTTCTGATACTTCTTGATTAAATTGCGTTATTCCTGGGATTACTAGTTTATACTACAATTCAAATACTTCTAATTATCATAATTGTGAATTACAAAACCAAAAGAAACTAGAACATGCCTATGCTTAATATTTTAAGTAATGTCCAGTATAATTTTCTTGTGTTTTATTTATATTTAGTATATCAACACATTAGTTTCTCTCGTAATAAATTCGTCATTATTTTTGGAATTAATATATTTCGGTCCACCACACGCTATAGCGATTACAGGATATCATCTAAAAGCTGACACTTTACCCATGATAGTACATTTTGTAAGATACGTAACCTCAAATGGATTCAAACAAATGTTTGCAGTTTAAGACCAGTTTTATTTCTAGTAAAATTTTATACATGTATTAAAATCAATATGTCTTTACCATCAGAAAGACTAGCATAACGCCAAATTACGTTCGTCAAAAAACTAGTGATAGATCTATTTTTTGAATTAATCATTTAGTCGACTATTCAGTATTACTGAATAATAGTTAATTAGCTGGACCCTGAAAGTAATGTCTAACTAGATAGCCTACATGGCAAACGAAAGTTCTATCATTTAATTCATTGAATACAAGTTCAAAGTTTACTCGATTTAATCATATATATAACGTAAAGGTTTTGGCGTTTTATAGTATACATCTATAAATAAGTTATTTCATACTTTTGAGATCTCACAAACAGAACTGAGAATTTGTCCTTAAAATCTAAATTGTTCTGGACGAAATATAAGAAACTTTCGCTCAATGTGTTTCCGTATCTAGTAGCAGTGGATCACCAATGTCTCCAAGTAGGAGCCTAAGTATATTAACGAAATGGGAGAAAAAATAAAAAAAGTTGGCAAATCATAGTAAAAAACTATCTTTAGTCCTTAAGAATATGTCGAGTTTTCTCCTGAACAACGCCTGGGAGGTCGCTTGAACTAACTCAGCCGTCAGCGGATTCCATCATTTAACTACTCTTAAGGAGTAAAGGGTGTGACCACAGTCCGTTCTACTGTATTATGTCTCCAGTTTCTGCGTCATACCCCTAAGGTTTATGTTAAGACTAAGCTTAAGTAACTGTCTAAGGGGATAGCCAGAAGTGTTAAGGATGCTGTAAATCACTAGAAGGTCACCCATAAGACGCCTGTACGCTAATGGGTAAAGGTCCAGTGATTGAAGGCGCTCTTCATAAGGCTTGAATATGAGTCCCCGAACTGATTTCGTGGCTTGCCATTGGGTACGTTTCAGAGTGTGGGTGAGGGAGAAAATACTATAGTGGCATTGGGCCCGAACCACACAAGCTGTAGCTGTAAATAATTCTCCAAAATCAATAGCTCTGTAAGTATTCGACATTGGATGCTGACCACATTAGTTTTAGTGAACTTGTTTAACTGAAGGCGCTCGGTCATGCATCCGGATCAGATCACGTTACAGCTCAGCGTGGGAAACATCTACGTTTACTAGCCAGATTAGATCAACCGCTTCTCGATATATTGATAACGCATCAAATATATCTTTCCAACCTCTTCGCTTGTGACTTCTGATTTTAACTGAGTGGGGGACGATTCGATTATAGGTGTAAAACTACGATACTGGTGGTAACTTCAAGGTGTAATCATCCTTGTGTAACTTTTATTCATATTGAAAATATTGTTCTATCTCCAGCCTGAATGTGTTCTCCACCATATATTGGTGACTGTTACAACACGATGAGTCGGTGTCGAAAATTATGCGACTTCCAAGTAAGATCTTATAGATTAGGCAGTTGCATCCTGACAAATCTACAATTCTAGGCTTAGGTCTATTATAAGAGTAGTACTAATAACTAATTAGATCATAATTCTAAAATGCTATGTCACCATACTCTAAATGGGACGAATAAAACTGTTGAGGATTATGGGGAGACGTCTTCAGTCGAACTGACCGAAATGCACTTCAATGTTACCAGTGGAAGGTTTGTTCGGAAGGCATTTTTGTCGCAGCTATCGTAAGACTTCAGATTGTAAGGTACCAACACTCTTAGATTTTTTTCAACTTGTGATACCTGTAAGATCTATTTGGAAGGTTTTGTGTGTGAAAATGCCTCCATGCACATATTTGCAGCTTCTTCTCATTGGTTTATTTAGTTGTACATTTTGTTAGTTTTTTTATGCCATTTGAGATTGTAATATTTCATTTTATAATAGTTTTCCCATTTTTCTTTTACTTTCACTGAGTTCCTATGTTTCTTCCGGAACTGTATTTATGTTTTTTTAGTTGATACTTAATCTTGGTGGCAGCCATATTGATTGTTCCCTCTTTAATTGTATTGCTTGAGTTGACTGGGAGTGTGCATTTTGATTGTGAATTGAAACACTTTTCCAGAATTGGAAACACTTTGTGTTATAAAACAACAAACTACTATCTTTTGGACGGATTTTTATTAGGTCTATCCAGAAAGGATAGAATAACACATTTTTGGTGCGTTCGGTTATTTTCTTATATTCCTTATCAATTTGTCTATTTATTGTAATTTAGATCCATTATTAAGGGGACAATTATTGATTGAATAACTGAGCGGTAATATTTGTTTAGGTAATAATGTACATTTGTATTTATGATGAAATTTAGAACCGTTATTTCCCCAATCACCTTGTCCTAATTTCAAAGGGAAAATAGTGGGTGTCTAACTACCGAGACAGTTATTCTTCAGCCAAACCTTAGTTTGGATTTAACAATACTTCTAGAGGGGAGTCACCTAAGTTGTGGTTGTAGTCTGTAACATGTCTCAGATGGACTACTTTACACTTTGAAGTTTTAAAGATAAGTCCGTTGATATATGCCCAAATTGTGAAGTCAAGTCAGATCCTCCTAAAGTGTCAGTTTATCCTCTTGGTCACATACTTTTTTTGTACAGTTTTTACACCATCGGCGAAAAGTAATAAACCGGATGATACCTCCTTTTGGAAGAATCGTTTATATAAATTAAGAAAAGAAGAGGTTCCAGTACTGAACCTTAGGGGACCCTAAAAGGACATTCCATAGCTTGGGAGAAAGCGAAATTAACCCTGACCTTAAAATACCGATTTTTTAGATATGAAACGAGCCAATCAATTGAAAGTGATTTGACACCTAATCGTTTAAACTTAGTGATAAGATATATATAGTTGATCTTGTTAAAAGCTTTCGAGAAGTCAAAGTATATGACGTCAGCCATCCCCTTACAGTCAAGGATGGTTGTCCATCTGTCCACCGCGATCAGCAGGTCGGTAACACAACAGTGACTCTTCCTGTAACCGTGCTGTTGGATTGGAAAGAAGCTTATTGATGGTAAGGAGTAGTGTAGATTTTCGCATATCAGGGACTCCATAACTTTTGAGGTTATTGAGAGAAGTGCTACCTGACGGTAGCCTGAAGGTTCTCAGTGTCGATAAGCCTTACCTGATACTGAAGCCTGTCTTCTCTTATTGCCTCTGTGCATATATTCCTTACTTGTTTGAGTTGCCCATATGTGCTAATATTGCCATTTCGATTGTATACTGTCCAGTAATACCTTTAGCAAACGAAGAGTGCGATCATTGATGACTGTAGGTTGCTTGTGGATTTTGGGGACCATTAGGGGAACAGACTGCTTTATGGCACATAAGGTTGTGTGCCGTAGGAAATCCCAATGAGCATCTACATCAAGTTTATGGTGAACTTCCTAGTTCGCGTGCTGTAGATTGTCTTGTAAAGGGGACAGATCTAACCGTTTGAAATTCCAGCGCCAGTTGTCGGTAGGATGTCTCTACTCAGTTTTACTGATAGAACTGTAGGCCAGCATGGCGTGATTGCTTTTCCCCAAGGGAGCCATTATTGAGAAATTGTCCTTCTTCTTTTCGTCACCGAGTGCTAGGATGAATGCACATCAAGAATAACAGACTGGAATAGGATTAGACACGTACTTGGTGTTCCAGTTTTAGGTACGATTCAACCTAGATAAAACTTATGACCAAAAAAATCTATGTGTCAGTACAGATTGTAAAGTTGCAGTCTTCAGTACCAAGAACATGAAATTGTAGACCGTTAAAAATATAGTTATATCTGCAGAACTAAGTTTTATAATTTTATAACATACTCCGAAAACAAATCATGACCTTCCTGATAACTCCTCACATGTTATTGCAGCTGGACTATAAATACAGTTTTCCTCCCTTTGTATCACAGTACACACAATATTTCCGGTCAGCATTGGTTTTGAATCTCCTGTTAATTGTCATCATATTCTGCTTACTACGTCGTGCCGGTTTGAATCTTAGCTGTCTGTCGGCAAAGTGATCTGTATACAATCATAACTTGAAATTGGACCTCATAGTCCCGAACTTTCGAAGACATACTCCATCACGTTAATCAAATATCAAAAATACCGTCGATTAAACGATATTCTGCTACATTCTCACTGGCAAAAGAGAAATGCACATTCTGGACATGGGACTTCTGTCGCGAATTACTGGGACACGCTCCTAGATTTACCTGAAGCGCCACGCGTTTTCGGCAGTTAAAGAAATCGGAAAAGCTCTCTCAGCTACTATTATCAGCTCAGATTATGTCAAATAACTGAAATAATAAGCATATAAATCACTATTCTTAAGGTATTTCTAGTAAGTGGTTCTTAGTTGTCGCAGGCTTCTGTGCTTTTTGAAACAAGATTCAATTTTGAACATTAACGGCGCCATTATTGTCGTTAACTCCAACTTTTAGACTGATATGTGGTATGCGCTACTGGTAGATATAAGTATTTTGTGTCATCAATCGAAAGGGAAATACCTAGGGGATAAAAACAATCACAGACTCAGTGACACGAAAGAAATAAAAACAAGGCTATTCAAAATCAAAAGTTTATATGTGTACCTTTTACTACGTTCTGAAACACGACGTCTTTTAGGGTCTGAACAACCATAACCAGAAGATGCTTTTTCGGATGTGCTGGACCGTTTTCGATGACCAGCTGATGAAGAAGAAGTGGACTCTCCCCACTCTCGGCTGTACCAGGGCATTTGGGGGATAAGATAAAACGTCCGGAATCGCTTGATGATGGTTGTTTGCAGGTATTTCAGGATACATTGCCAATCCACATATCTAAAGTGGACTTATATATTCCTACCGATTCAAAATGAAATACTATCGAACTCTCACGAAGTTCCATTCTTCTCTTAATCATATAATCTTATCGTTCGTCCCTAAACTTTTCCTGAAAATGTTTGAAAAGTTTCGTATTTTTAGTATGAGAACGACCGATAAGTTTCCAAGGTGTTCAAAAAGTTAACAGTCTTAACTCTTTAGGATTGTACTTCGTTTGTTTACATCAGTACGGTACCCATATTGTTGGCTGTAAGTGGAAGTGCGCCCTATTTGATGATGGTCTTGAGACGAGGGGATTCTAACAGCCATGGTTGGCGTTCTAAAAGCAATCATCGTTGTTGCTTCAATTCCCTGTTCAGAAACAAGGAAACTAGATATGTATCGGATTCTGTTTGTTCCACTTCTTCTTCATCAGCTGGTCATCGAAAACGGTCCAGCACATCCGAAAAAGCATCTTCTGGTTATGGTTGTTCAGACCCTAAAAGACGTCGTGTTTCAGAACGTAGTAAAAGGTACACATATAAACTTTTGATTTTGAATAGCCTTGTTTTTATTTCTTTCGTGTCACTGAGTCTGTGATTGTTTTTATCCCCGTTGGTTCAGGCTGAATCATAGTTCCCATGTATCACTTCCTAATTTCAATCATACAACGAGCACCTGTAAGGCAGTACGTATCTCTGGTGATAAGGGCCGTCCTCGAGACCGTTCTAACAGTTCCTCCTGCAGTGGCATCGCTCCTAGTCATGCTACCAAACCTCCGCCTCACCATCCAACTAAGCGAGAACGACAGCGTAGTCCAAGTATCGAAATCCATGATGGGCATTCAATGCGGGTTCGTTTACATAATGGGCAATTTTCTGGTTCTCCGAGACTCCCTGACAGAGATGACAAGCAAATAGCACGTCGGAAGAGAGAAGAGAAGCGTCGCGATGAAAAGGCACGAAGGAAAGCTAGTCATGAGCACCACAAACGCAAACCATCTGCTATTGTACCGGTCGGTGACATTATCAAGCGACGCTTTCGAGTGGAGAAGATACTAGGAGAGGGTAGCTATGGGCAAGTTTTTGAATGTTTTGACTTGTACACAAATACGTTGACTGCTGTCAAGGCTCTTAAACCTCAGAGTGATTATAGTGATGCTGCACGTCACGAGGTTAATGTTTTAGAAACGATTGCAAGACTAGATGCCAAAGATCGATCCCATTGTATATCATCTATAGATTTCTTTGAATGGCATGAACACTTCTATATTGTATTTCCTCTACTTGGTCCAAGTGTTTTCACATTTCTTGAAAAAAATGACTATGAACCGTACACCATTGAACAATGTGCAATAATTGTCCGGCAGTTGTGTGAGGCTGTTGCCTTTTTGCATCGAAATAAGCTCACACACACAGATTTGAAACCTGAGAATATTTTATTTGTTGATGGTACTTACGACGAAGTTTATGTTAACCATCGTGGCAGGACAGTACGACGAATCCGTAATCCATCCATAAAGCTCATAGACTTCGGATCAGCCACTTTCGATGAAGATCACCACTCGACCACCATACAGACACGACACTACCGTGCTCCTGAAGTTGTTATGGAGCTTGGATGGGATCGATCTGCTGACGTATGGTCTATAGGATGTATTTTGTACGAATTGGTGACAGGACAATGTTTATTCATGACACATGATAACCTTGAGCACCTAGCTATGATGGAACGTTTACTAGGGACTCTCCCAAAATGTATGACAAAGGTGTCCCGTCGACGACGTTATTTTCGCCATGGTCGGTTAGATTGGTCTCCTGCTTCTTCAGAGTCTCGTTATGTTAGGAGAGTTTTAAAACCTCTTGGTGACTACTGGTTTTCTAATTCTGACCTCTACAAGCGCCTGGCTTTCGATCTTGTAAAAGAGATGTTGGTGTACATCCCGTCAGAACGAATTACCTGTTCCAGAGCATTAGAGCATCCTTTTATTCTTTCGTTTCATAGTTAAAATTATTCACTGCCCCTGTACAATATTCCCCCTGACTATGATTATCATTGTTATTTTTGTGAATATTTGTTTTCTTTGCAATGGATACATATGTCGGCCGTCGGTAGCACTACAGGTTTTTCTTACTTCATTAAGGTTTAAAAAATTTATTTCCGTATTTTTCTAAAATTCGATAGCAGAGATAAAAAAACAACAGTGATTTCTTTAAAACGTCTTTATTTATCTGGTTCCCGACCTTCACTTTTACATTAGTCTAGACTTTCTAAAAGTTCATGAAAATTAGAGTTAAAGATTTTGTCTAACGTTATCCCACCGCTACCCGTGTCTGTCCCATGAAGTAGCTTCAAAACCGTCTTCACCCTGTAAAATAGGTTGATTCAGGCGAGGAACTACCTCTTATTTCTGTTCTTCATACGAGAAGTGGGTATTGTACTCAAGAAATCTTTCAGACTTAATGCTCTTTCAGTAATTTTCTCCGGAAGTCCTATAGCATTCGCTGTACTAATTGCCTCGCTTCTTAAATTCAAACCATTGACTGCTTCATAAAGACACACCACTCTTCCTTCGTGAGGGACTGTCCTCATTGTCTTATGTTAAAAATACTAGAATGTTTCTCAAGCTGAAAACTTACCAAGTACTGCACTTGCGGTCCATACATTTGGAGTTGCCTTAGTATTTTATGGTTGTGGGTAGCTATGATAGTATACGGACATTCATTTTTCAGTAATAGGAATTCTGCCATAGCGATTGTAAGCGCATCTAACTCCAACTGAAAAGATGAAAATTTGGTCACAATGGGCGGTTATAATAGTATTGCGTGTTTTAAGTATTGAACAGTAATTATATCGTGATAGATATATTTGTTGCACATGGTTCTATGGGTCGTCTTATACTATGCTCTTGTCAAACACTGGGAATACTCATCCCTACTCACTATTTGTATAGCATTTTGTGGATTTCCTAGCACCCTGTTTGTTAGGTATTGTAGTCAGGTTTCTTGATCTATGAGAGTTTGGTTTTAGTGGTTTAAATTTACATCACTACATATTACGGACTAGAACTCCCACATACATCGATGTAAACAATTGTATGGCATCGTAATTACACCGAAACCAAACTCATAAACCTGTATTAGTAGTTGTTTTATCAAATTTGTAGTTCGACGTAATTTCTCTGCCTTTCCCTAACTCTCAATTTCCCCTAGTAGTTTCCAAGTGCTAAACTTACCTTGTTTACGGACTTTGCAAACTCGTCCATTATTATTAAAGTTTTGCTTGTTAAGTTTCTTAAAGCAACTGAGGCCATTTGAAGTGCCATCATATAGGTCGAACAGTTATCTCTTTCAGTAGAGTCTGTACCTGTAAGTATGTGTATTGCATCAAACGTAGAAATTTTTGCCCCTTCAGCCGGGATATAGCTTCCTATATGTGTTAAGTAAGTTATTAAGGCGATCTACAAATAAGCAAAAAGAGTAAACATATTAGGCAGATATATTTTTTATGCCTATACGTTTGCCAGCAATGTACTTTACCTCGGTAAATAAATACTTAAGTCCTCACTAGGATATTAAGGTAGTCGGATACGAAAACATGTAATTTCAAACCTTATATTACATCTAATGATAACTAGCGTTGATGCACAAAAATTCCAATTTGATGCTCCAACACGTATTGCAATTAGTTCCTCTGTAGTTATGTTTGTGGTCGCGTCTCAAAACTTCGGAATATTTTGGTCCAAAACTATAATTTAGTCATTTTTAGATGATTTATCCACACGAAGCATCGAAAGTTCGGATATAAATTACAATCACATTGTATCGGTCCATGTCTGTAACTTTAAAAGAACATCTATATCCAAATCCTGTAAAATCACTGAGCAATGGAGATTTCGATGGTGTACCCTTTGGCATGAATAAAGTTCTTTTTATATCAAAACTTTACCCAATCGAGCACCAGGTACCGCGAGGGATTACTTATGGAGATAATGAGACTGTATCATGTAACTATTGCTTCGTGAACATAGTTCAATTTGCTCATCATCTATGACTTAGAATATTCTGTCGCATGGCCAGTTTTACGGTTCACCCTGATGCCTCAGTACTGAAAATAATCTCGGCATACTTCTCCGGGACTCTGTATCTTTCAGCTACACAATTATTAACTCTTCTCTTTTTATTGGGAATATATTGTTAGGGAAAATTGAGGTAAAGTAAGTCAAAGTGCAGTAATTCAATTTAACACATAAATATAGGTACAAAGGGACACCAGAGATATATGCGCCACACAAATCTCATTTGATTTGTGTGAGGACTGTGATACTGCCCGGGTATCCAGACCGAAGCAGGTGGTTTTCTTAGGGGGTCGAGCCTTTCACCTAAAGGTCTGATCCCCAAGGCAGTGGAGTATCGTAAAGAGATGCAGTCCCATGGTAGCCGGTGACCAACAATTGGTTCACACGCCATTTGTTCGTTCAGGATACTGGAGCCCATGTGCACCATTGGTTTGGGATCAGGGTTTTCCAACTCCCCCAGGTGAACTCTCCGTCCCCACCAACCCTGTTAAAGCGCCAGACATTCGCTTTTCGTCCTCTCAATTTCGTAAACAACACCCGCGCCACGAGAAGGCAATGGGTAGGACTTCCATGGCAGAGGCTATATACGCGTGGCCATGTGAGAGCATTCCGAGAGGGGGAGCTGACTTCCCCCACTCTCGGCCGTACCAGGGTATTTGGGGCCAAAGTGCTATCAACATCCTAATTCAACTTGCTATTTTTGGTGGCATAGTTTACGCTTCAGGAATGTAATCAAGGTCCACAATCACTCGTAGGTTTACTTACAGTCTTCATGTAGATGCTTTTTCCACTTCCGTTCGGTCCAGTCAGCAATGTTATCTTATGCTTAGATCCATCAGAGTAAAATGAGTTTTTAATTATGTTTGTGGATACTGTTTGCTGTATAGGATACCATCCTTTATAAATATGTATACAGTTCTCGTCCACTATTTTCGGTCGAGTCCATTCCATATGCTTGGCAGCCATAGCGAAGGCGCATAAACTGAAACAGCAATGTAATACAAGTGGTACTAAAGCTTTAAGGAATAAGGGAAATTCACCTTCAGTTATCAGTTTAAACAATAAGAGCTCTGCTAGTATAATAAGTAGTTTTAGTAAGTATTTGCCAGTACATCTACCTACGAGGCCACGGCTGTTCTTATTGTTTGCTTATTATTGTTACCCTCATGCGTTGCTAGACTGAAGGGAATATCCTCAACTGGTCTGGGCCCCTACTAGTTTTGCATTCGTAAGGTACTCACATGTGTCAGCCTTAATAGTTCATCTCGATGATTATAGTGTTCGGCTTATTTAGATATACACTTATATTGACGTACAAAACAGGATGGTAATTCACTAACATAAATCACCTAAGTGGTTATGGCGAAAATGTTCTGTTTTGTTGCTTTACAGAATTTACTACTTTTGTTATGTACTAACCTAAGTTGTGCTTCCCTACTTATGTTGATCATTTAGCTGGGAAGTTGCTTGAATTATGGTATCTGGTTGTAGGGAAAGTTCCGAAATTATATATATATATAATTAAGTGTCCGTTTCGTGTGTAGTAATAAATTAGCGACTTACCAGTCTATCTCCGCAGCAAATTGGGATGCTTGGAGTATACTCTGCGTGTAAATTAGTAAGCGATCTTGAAGATGATGCATGATCGTGGTTTCTGCGTCTAAAAGTTTCATAAATAGGATTAGCTAAATGTTTATATAGTTAAGTAAGTAATTATTTTTATGACTTTCAATCTCATGGTCGCATTTTCATTTGCTAATAAAATGGGTCAAAGTAAAATAGCGAATAATTGGTAAAATTCTTAGGCGAGACTTTGCCTGCGGTCCAACCGAATTCAATACATACTGACAAATCCCGTATAATATCGTATCTTTTCTTTAGATTGAGTTGAAAACCAAATGACTTGAGCGTTTCAAAAATCGTCCCTATACAGTCGCATCATTTGTCAAATACGGTTGACGTGGTTTTGGTGAGTACACGTGTGTACAACTGGGTCCCTGCTCCATTCAGTTATTCTGTGGAGAGCCATCTTAGTTTATTATTTCCCAACTTGTCTATAGTTATAGGTAGAAATAAATGGTAGCTAGCAGTGGGATCCTTCGTCTTACTTCAGGCTTGTTACTTGGGCGCACCTGCATCCCAGAGTTAATGTTCGCTCCGGGACTCGAACCCGGTGCAGTTCGCTCCGAACGTCATCGCGTCGTATATTTAGCTATTGAGTCCAGATAGCCACTTGATTTTGCAATGCAGTGAAGTTGGGTTCATCTTGTATTGGTTGTTTGAGTCTTCCTATTGATGTTTAGGACTGCAGTTGACCAGTTTCTTATTGGCATATGTGCATCCTGTGGTGGTTGTCATGGTATTTCCTGAAGTCACGAATATTATTAGCAGAGATGAACAGCGGTACTGACCATCAAAATATACTTCCAAAGGTATGGTCCAATTCACTTCACTGGATAGCCACAGTAAGTCTTCCTAATGATAATTACTCCATGATAGTGCCGTCCTAGGAAGAGACGTTTCTACGCCAGTGGGTGCTCACAATCACCAGGTCGCTTTTAATGTCCTAACTTACTGGGAAGTTTGACGAGTGGTAAAATCCAAAAGGATGATTGGAATTTATGGATTAATGTGTGTCTCTCACTACTCCAAAGCGATGTACTTAGTTTCGAATGGTCAGCAACTCCATTGATAATCATTGTTAATTAGAAGGACTAGAGTACATTTGCGAAATGGGTTCTTACTGCCAATACTAGGTGGACTGATGGCATATTAAACTGACCGTTGAAATGCTTAAGGATTAAACAAACTATTAGTCGCCATGTATGTAGCGTTATATCAAAACATTTTTATTGCTCACGCGCTTCCTTTCTATTAATTATGGATGGGGTCATTTAAAGTGCTGAACACTTGTGCTGTCAGATCCGATAAGCAACAAAGTAGACGGTATGTTCAAATAAAATATTGTCGGTCCAGGTTAGAGTTCTGCTTCAGTTTGCAATCTTCGTTTGGACCACAACACTAGTTTAAACATGTATGTCTGTGACTACCTGGTGTAATGGAGATGGGAACATCAAGTGAGTATTTCGGAAAGAGTTCGTTGGTTACTGGGACAATGTAGAGGTCTTTATTCTAGACTTTCTGTAGGAGATGGACAAAGAAAGTCAGTGAACATGAACAGCATCTTCATAGCCAGCATCCCAAAAGTTGGTCCGTCATAAGGGATTATATGTTAGTAGTAGGTTAGAGCTTTATCAGGGCACTACCAATGGGCCTCACCCTATTAACTATTAGTGGGTTTGATAAACCTATCATAAACGTCAGTGTCAAGCTAACCCTAAGATACTCAGAAGCACTGTAGGCTGATTGTCTGGACCTTATAAAGAGATACTCGAGAATTGTTAATGGTTTTAATCCCAAACATATGTTTCGACTGGGATGAAAGGAATCTCTTCACAGATAAGAAAGTCTACTTGGGATTCCGAAATTACAAATCCCTAGTATCTGGCTAGTCGTATAGAGTGGTAGACCTGAGGTAGTTAATGTTTTAACTTTTGATGTTGTTTAAGTAATGAAACTAGTCTGCTTCGCTAGACTTCAGAATAGTAACTCACGTTTGACATGACGCTGAAGCTTGAATTCACCCCATCATGTAAATCTCATGGTTGTTTTTAATGTGTATAACTCACCAACTGGAAAGTCTTAGAATTAACTTCTGACTCAATAGCCTTGCACACAGGTAAGCCGGGCCACAAATGAATTACCAGCCGTGTTCTGAGTGTTCGCCGGTCAGGATCATCTATGCTTCCAAGCTGTGGTATGTTGATTAAATTTCAGATAATGTGTCAATCTAAATCGAGTTGGTGCGAGTGCGCCTCTACTCCATATTAAGTGAGGTTGTCATCTTATCTATGCGGACATCTCTTCAAAAGAGTACACATGCTTCCTAATGTATTAAAAATTAAATCTGCAATAATGGACTCACTTTTGGCACCTCACTGCGTTAACGCATCAATTATGGCTTGAGTTCTCGAGAGTAAATAAGAAAATAGTAATTACGGTCTGATACCAAACTCACCTCATCCTACTTTTAAAATACTGCTGGAAAGACGCTTCAGGTGTTTTTACATAGCAGTAAAGATTGGATGTTGCTCGCTTAAGCTCTTTTGTAAAGTTTATCTATAGCCTAAGTTTAGTCGAGTGTGATTCGTTGTGTTAATGTTGCACCACGAAGTGGCTTGGTGCTTATCCATTAGTTGTGTGGTTGGATCCTAACTTTCCTGTCATCAAAGAGCGACGTTATGAACAGTAGCTCCTAAAATATTAGCTAATGAACAACCACAGGCGTACTTTCATCGGGATTTCCGACTAAGAGAAAACTAGTCAATACGTAAGTGTTAAGTTCATTTTAGATGTTTTTGGATTCATTTGTTCATACACTAAAATATCTTAAGAAGCCGCAAGTCATGACCTTGTTATTACGTGGTTTTCACAATTCATTTCTTTCTTTGCTGATATCAAGAACACACTAATACCGTTTATTCACAAATTTTGATTGTGTTTAAATTATGTGGCTTTTCGCACTTACCAACAATGGCGTACATCACATCACCGTAGCGTTGATCCAGAACTGAAACAAAAAAACTAATTCAATAAAATAGGGCATTACTTACTGCGTGTAGTTTCGTTTCGGTAGTATGCCATCTCGTTATCTGTAAACTGACCAAAACAGTTGGAGTTCTCTGTTATTATCTAATGAATATATGGGGTCTTATTCAATAAGAATAACATCTAGCCTTGACATTTCGATGTTAAACTTCAAGTATTCCCACTGTATCTATATAGTGAATTTTGTTTATAGCTGGTATTAGTAGGTCTTTTTCAGAATGACTAGTTGTTGAGCTTTAGTCTTTCCTAATTCTTAAACTTTCTATTACTATCATACTATTGACTCCCTACCTAGTATTGTGAGAACCTCTAAAGATGTCAACAGTGAGGTTTAGGAAATACAGAATCTTGACAATTTTGTGAGTCATTTTTTGTAGAAAACTATGCCCAATTTCACTAGTCAACTTGTTAGCTACCGAAATTACAGACATGAGCTCATTTAACATTTAAGCTTTTTTGCTACTAATGCATCAAACGCTAAATTCGAAGTTGAGAAGCCGGTAAATGTGTCTTTTATCAGTTACGTTAGTAGCATTAACTTCACAACTTACAGCGAATTCCAGCCCGCTCAACTGTATATCGGGAGTTTCTACTTCTACTTTTGGAATCTTCAACAGATAACCCACCTGGATAAATCAAAAGGAAGTTTGCCTTAATAGTTTCTGTTTAAGTGTCAGAATATACTGGTAATCGGGTAACTACTTACTAAAGGAAAGTAAATTAGTCCACATGTTCGTATATTTTCTCGTAATTTCCCAAGTTCATCTTCTGCCAACTGTGACAGCAAGTCTGGAAGACAAGCATATGTTTCATTCCCTAAACAAAATAAAATATATCACTGAGGCTAATATAGGGAGATTGCATTAATATGATTACTCTATCAAATTATCTATTACGTTAACGTAAGTGCGACACATTCATTAGTCTATCCAGGTTTGTTGTGATTTATCTAGACTTCTAGTACTTCGCAACCCACTCTGGTATGTAGTAGTTGTTCGCGTTCATTTATATTAATCGATTTGCACTTAATTTATAGCTGCAGATTAGCTACGTACGTGTAATATTCAAAGTTGTAGATAAGCTGTATAATATTGTTTCTTTTATATAAAAGTTATCCAGCCTAGTCACTTAACAGAGAATACTTTTACACTTCACTTTTTTAGGGTTATAATCGACAGTCTCACTAAAAGTACATATTAGCGTACACTTGGTCACTGTTCGTTTTTGACAGACGCATTTGTTACTAATTCCTACATTTGCTGAAAGTCAGACTATTGACCTGTAAAAGTAAATCTAACTCGATATATCATTCTTTTCCCAAGTGTCGACGATAGTCGACTTCAGATTTTTTTAGTAACATTCCTTTTGCAGGAAGTATTTTCATAGTGGCTCTTGGTTTTGTATTTTTCAATATCGGCAGTGAAACATGGCCAATAAGAGTAGAGGATATTCGTAGGCTGCTAGTATTCAACCATAGGTGTCTTTAAAGCATTGCTCGTGTATTGAGACCACCGAGTAAGTAATGCAGTTGTTAGGAATCGGATACGAGGTAAGGATGGCAAATCGATTGATGAAGTAGTGAAACTTCAGTTGAGATGACTGGGACACGTTACGTATGCCCAACCACCGACTGCCCCGACATGCAATGCTTTATGGTGTAGGAGTAGGTTGGGAGAAAGCTAGGGGCGGACAGACCAAAACGTGGCACAAATCCATGAGGTCACTGACAAGTGGACTGAACCATGTTGGTAGGTGTAGACTACCTGGTTGGGATTCGCGAGATGATAACAATCGATGGTCAGGGACCTTGAGTGATATGGCTCAAAATCGTTTGCAATGGCGAAGGTGCGTCCACTCTTTGTGTTCTACCAATTTCTAATCTGAATTCTTCATGTCTCTATCCTTTTTCTCTTTCCAAATTTTATTTCACTAGATTATACTCATTGAATAACATCTTCAAACCCTAATCTTTCGGATTACTGCTTACACTCTTACTACTTCTACCACTATGGGATTTGAATCGATAACTGCATCTGTGTGCTAATGTGGTATGGCAACTCGAACTGGTGTACGTACTTACGAAATTTTACGTTGTGACTAACTAGAAACTAATTAATAACTGTAACGTAGATCTATTCAGTAAATCAGTATTTCATAGACATAGGGCACCACTTACATTTGTCCAAGGTAGTGTCAACTCCACGTCGAACCACAAATCTTTGTTCTTTTTCCGTCTTCTCCGTGTCGATCACATGAATTAGCCATGATTTAACGCTTCCTATGATTGCTGGGTCGAATTTCGCTAGAAACAATTCCTGGACAGGATACAATTTCTCACAGTATGGTTTACACATTGTAATAAGAGCTTCCATTGCATCTAAAGTCTTTGATTCGTCATTACTTTTCACAATGTTTGTCTTACATGTATTATTATTCTCCAGTCACTTGGTATAGCTGAAGATGTTTGCATTCTGAGAATAATTTTCTGAAAATGAATGATTATTCATGGGCTGGAAAGTTTTCAAAATATTTAGTTGTGCAAACTCAGGGTAGATCATAAGTTTAAGTTTGCTTGGTATTCTAATATGATATGTAGGTGTTCTTACCACTTGCTGTTTTTGAAGGCGAGTCTAGTAAATGGCAGATTTCATAAGTCAGACTTTGCTAGTTAAAATTCATGACCTACATAGTGTTTCGACGATAATTCACCAAGTTTTTTCTTCGATTCCTATTTATTGTGTGTCTGAGTTGTGGATAGTCGAGATAACAGACTAATGTTATCAAGATTTCGGGCGGAGACATATAGTCCATTTTTAACAAAATCAATCTATTGTTAACCCGAAGCTTTAAGGACGGTACTTTTTACTATTGTCTGTGTGCACTGTCTATAGATGTTTTTACTCTGTTGTCGGACCAAAGTAGCCTGAGTGAAATCCAGTGGTTTGACATAATTGCTAGTGGTTGCGTTTTACAACCGTCAAGTGAACTTTCAATATTTCTCCACTTAAGGATTGTACATGTAGTAACTATATTTTGCGTACCCCTAAACACTTTGTCGGTATCTTGATAAGTGAACGCCTGTGTGTGCTAACATTCCAGATTACTAGCTGGTAAGGAATTTATAAGATACCGTCATAAAGTCACACTAGGTTCTTTTATTGAATAAGAATATTTTCATACGGAAATACCAACACAAATGTCATCAGGATTACGTTTTGATACTCAAAAATACCTGTGTATTTCCAACCCTCTTGAGTACCGTTCTTATTTCTGACAGTAACTGGGTTCCCTTCCCTCCCAGAAAAAATTCCACTGCATCCAGTCTTCGTGTTATTATCTCTTCGCTGCTTATGGGTGAACCCATCCATTTCCGTAGTTCTGCGGTACCTTGAGTTGTTAGGCAATGGTTTAATATTTCTAGCACTATTTAAGCATCAACTTACTGAATAATGTTGGGCTGATATTTGCCTCAGAAGGAAGTATCCCTTTGCTTACTTTATATGTTTCATGAAAGTCGATAATTTGCAGATACTTCATCGCAGACTTATCGACAAATAGCATATGTTGTCTATGTGTATTCACCATCAGTCGCTACTTCAACTACCTTTGTAATAACTGTACGTCAACGATATCCAGTATATTCTGATTAAGTGTTAGATGTAAATCGTCCGCGTTTCGAGTCAGTCTGTACAACAAGCCACTCAAAGCTCTAAGCTATTTCAGAGTCAAGTCAAATTCGGAGAATTACTACTAATTTTGAATTAGCTGGAAACAGGGACTTAATGAAAGTTTTTCTTCCAAAATCGCCAAGTGTGTTTGGCATAAAAGAAATGCTCATCACTTGATGAGAATCCATCAAAAATTGTTCACCTTAAGGCAAATTAAAAGTTAAATTCGAAATTACTGTAGTAGGATTGGGGAATTATTTCGGTCTGTATGCCAGAAGATATATGAAATTTGTCCGTTCCTGTTATATACCTAGGATGTAATATTTACCTACCCACAATTGAAGATATGAATTTTAGACTGGGTTCTGTGATTAGAATAACTAATCGATCATTACTGAATAAACCTGGGAGATAAAAACTTGATGCATTACTTTGCTTTAACCACTTATCTTCCAGACTAAATGGTGAATCTGGCATGTACTGCAAGATGTGCGTATATGGGTTCCAGAGGACTAATCCTATCTTTTCTTGTGCAATGCATACTGAAAGGTATAGCTATACACTTCACTAGCTTATAGAAATGACGATACTTGTGGTTCGCAACTTGACATCGGAAATAGGTGTCGTGTTTGTTTGTCCCACTGTTTTTTGCAGCGCGAGATACTCCGTGTTATGTCCAATCTAAATTCTACAAATTTCAATGGAAACAATATGACGGAGTTTGCGTTCGCCTTGGTTGTGAGGCTCGTCTGAGTTTTTCTCGAACTGAAAAACTGAGTAGAAGCTACTATACAGGCGAAATAAGGTTAACGAAATTTTCTCATTCATATCTGTAGTTATGAATGCATCAGTAGTTACTTTTCGATAATTACTAAAGCTTTCAAACAGATTACCAGTGCGAAAATAGAGAGTCTTACAGGGCTGACACACATTTTGATTCCTTGAGAATATGTTCACTTTCCATTCATCTTTGTACTTCTGACTAAAGATTTCCAGTCGTGGTCAGATACTTGCTCGACGATAATCCGAACCTCTAATACTCTAAACGCTTATTATATCTGAAAGAATAATCTTTTACTTCGAGAATTAGCTACAGCCCACTTTTAGCAGATTGCTTAGAACAGCTTCGTTGTGAAAAGTAAATACCGATCTCCTGCAACCTTCTCAAATAATAGTCTGTTAAATGAGGCATGGCAGTTAACAGGCAAGATCAAGATGGAATTCCTAGAGAACCTTTTTCTTTGGTATTTGTGAATGTGGACGACGGGAAGCAGTGAGCTAATCTCCGAGTTTTAAGTGTTTGAATTTTCAACAAATTATCCTCAGTAAGCAGAGGGATTCGTATATCCAGCAATTTTGGATTTGCCAACCTAGTGTAAACTGCAACAAAGAAAAAGGATCTTTTGTTGGTGAAGGAAATTCGGTGGTGTCAGGACTAGGGATTTGCCAATAGACTGTGAAGGTTCTGTAAATAATATCAATTTAAATACAGATCGCTCGAATAAATTATATTTTGGCAGTAATTAAATCCACAAATTAGGTAGTTCTGTAAGTCATTCACAATAATGCATACCTCGTTAATCTTAGTGAATACACCTTTAACACAAGTCTCCCGGAAAATCACTTAAGCTAGGTAAGAATTACGTACACCTTTCAGCATAACTAGTAGAATGAACAGTCAGCCTAGATCATACACTTCTCAGTGTGTCGGCCATCTACATAATAAATCTTCGAACCCCATCATTTCTGGCTTGCCAAACACTGAATATCTGTGAAATATTCAACATCGATGAAGGACATTTCTAAATTGCCTATTGGTTGTTAACCACAACAGGCTGCTGCTTGTCCAGTATCAAAAGTGGACTTACAAATAATATTGTCTCAGATGTATGGAAAATGGATACTTCGTACAACTTGCCCGAAAGTTGTGATTCAACCCACTTGGCCGATAATAAAACTTAACACAAACAACTGGCAGTAACTGATTACCAGATCAAAGAACACGATTTTCATCGAATTCGGTCATATACAGTGTACTTGCTAAAAAATTAATTTAAGAGTATTATCACGATTCGCAGAGTTATCAGGCTGATTTTTTATTTGGCATCAGCGAATATACGCGCGTCAAAGTAAAGCCAACTTTTAGGTGTGAACCTAATCCAACATATACTCTCCAGATAATGATAAAACCATGTGACGAAGTGAATGTCAGTAGTATCGAAACACGTCTTCATTGACGGGGTTCAGGTTTGAAATTCGGGGTTTTATTGTATATAGCACAACTCAAGTCCTAAAATCCATTTTTTATTATAAGGGTTATCCATAAGTTTTACTACTAACACTTCCTGAAAAATCAGATTACATCGTTCCTGTTCGACTACAGTAGGCTTTACTACCAGAACATGTGATCTATAAGTTTATTCATGATCATTTCATTCCAGTGTTGTCGTGTGAATGTTGCGCCAGCAATCGAAAAACTGAGCGAAATATAGTTTAACGAGGATAACTGCAAACCAGTTTACAGAGAGCACTTCTGCTCGACATGTACACTATGACATAACAGTCGTTCCCCTAATCGTGTATACACTTGACTTTGTTTACACGTGAAACAGACTGTCACAGTTTGATAAAATATGTAGACCTATCGTTTGCTGTTTACTTGGACTCTGAAAGGCTTAACATTTCTCCGGTAATCTTTTCACCTGTAGCCTACAGCATTTTGCAGTATAAAATAATCAATTTACATACTCACTTCATCAATTTGACCATACCGTAGCAGTTGACTTCTTACTCATAATGCCTTAGGTTTCAAAAAGTTTTTCGCTCAATAAAGTACGTATAGTATCTCGAAATATCTCCGCCTACAGCCCCTCCGTGGTTACTGCCTGTCCGAAGTACGCATAAAGGAAGAAGTTTCGGCACGGGGTTACCAACCCCATCCCCTAGAAAACTAACTCGTTAAACGCTAACCAGAAAAACGTATTCAGACCATTTAAATTCTGCCCTTAGAGTCAGAGGGTCTTCATTTAGAATAGCTATGACGCTTGATGTTGAAAGCTGAGCTCCTTCGGAAGCCACGAGGCTGAAGCCCCTTTTGACAACCAGAGCAACCACTGATTTAGGTACATGGAATGCTCATACAATGTAGGAGACCGAGAAAGTCTTCCAAATTGCTGCAGAAATGAGAAAATACAACCTGGAGGTGCTTGGAATCAGTGAAACACATTGGACGTGGGTTGGACAACGACTATCTTCAGGAGAACTTCTGTTATACTCCGGTCATGAAGAAGAAAATGCCCCACATACACAAGGAGTGGCATTGAAGCTGTCCAGAAAAGCACAAAATGGACTCATACGATGGGAATCTCATGGACCAAGGATCATCAAATCCTCCTTCAAAACAAAGAGAGAGGGCATTAGAATGAACATCATCCAGTGCTATGCGCCTACCAACGATTACGATGAAGACGCTAAAGACCAATTCTACGATAGGCTACAATCGATCTTCGAGAAGTGCTCAACAAAGGACCTGACCATTCTGACGGGAGATTTAAATGCCAAGGTTGGAATGGACAACACTGGATACGAAGACGTCATGGGACGACATGGACTGGGAGAAAGGAACGTAAATGGTGAGAGACTTGCAAACCTATGTGCCTTCAATAAACTGGTCATAGGTGGCACCATATTCCCACACAAAAACATACACAAAGCCACTTGGATTTCACCGGATCACACTACACAGAATCAAATCGACCATATCTGCATCAACAAAAAGTTCAGGAGGACGATGGGAGATGTAAGAAGCAAAAGAGAAGCTGATATGGCATTATATGATACAACAGAGAAACTTGCAGGAAGTAAGCTAGAAAGACCAGTAAAAAGCAAAGAAGGCAAAGTAATCACCAACACTGAAGAACAACGAAACAGGTGGGTAGAACACTTCAAAAGAACTCTTGAATCGACTAGCTCCACTGAAACCACCCAACATCGTAGCAGCACCCACAGACCTCCCAATCGATGTTGGCCCATCAACAAGAAGATAGTCAATATTATACGGAACTCCTAAGATGGATAAAACTGCCAAATCGTCCATGAAGGACAATTCACTGACTCATTCGAGGTAAAGACCGGTGTTAGGCAAGGTTGCTTACTCTCACCCTCTCTTTCACCTGCTGATCGACTGGATCGTGAAGATGTCAACATCTCGGAGGAAGTATGGGATATAATGGTCAGCTAGGATGAAACTGGACGATCGAGACTTCGTAGATGACCTGGCTCTTATATCGCACACGCAACAACAAATGCACGAGAAGACGACCAATGTAGCAGCAGCCTCAGCAGTAGTAGGTCTCAACATACACAAAGGGAAAAGCGAGATTCTCCGATACAATACAACATGCACTAATCGAATCACACTCGACGGTGAAGCTGTGGAAGATGTGAAAACCTTTACATACTTGGACAGCATGATTGATGACCACGGCGAATCTGATGCACATGTGAAGACACAGATCGGCAAAGCAAGAGCAGCACATTTACAACTGAAGAACATCTGGAACTCAAAACAATTGTCAACCAACACCAAGATCACAATTTTCAATACAAATGTCAAGACAGTTCTACTGTATGGGGCGGAAACTTGGAGAACTACGAAGGCCATCATCCAGAAGATACAGGTGTTTATTAACAGTTGTCTACACAAAATACTTCGGATCCGTTAGCCAGACACTATAAGCAACAAGTTACTGCGGGAGACAACAAACCAGATTTCAGTGGAGAAAGAAATCAGGAAGAAGCGCCGGAAGTGGATTGTACACACTTCGAGGAAATCACCCAATCGCGTCACAAGACAAGCCCTCACATGGAATCCTGAAGGCCATAGGAGAGGAGGCAGACCAAAGAATACATTACGCCGAGAAATAGAGACAGACGTGAGAAGAATGAACAAAAAATGGATAGAAATAGAAAGGAAGGCCTAGGACAGAGTGTGTTGGGGAATGCTGGTCGGCGGCCTGTGCTCCATTGGGAGTAACAGGTGTAAGTAAGTAAGTCCCTCAAATACACGAGGTAGGTGGGAAAAATCGACATTTCCCCTAAATAACCAATGTGAAGGGGGAAATCCACATTTTCTTCTTTATTTACGCTTACGTCCGCTTCCTTTCCCCTTTGTTTCACTTTATTTCCACTTTATTGGTTACTTGGGTTTCTCATCCAGTCGTTTGTGCAACCATCAGGCTCATAGAAGAACGATTTAGCTGGCCTTATGTGAATAAAGATGTGAAAGAGTGGGCATGCTCCTGTGTAGGCTGCCAGAAATCTAAGGTGATCAGACACAACAAATGCCCAATAAACGGGGAATAACGGTGAAAATACGTTGGAAAATAAAGGAAAATAATGGGGAAACGCGCCGAAATGTCAGCTTTTTCGTCTGTGAGGGGTAAATAATGTAGATTGTCCACTTTATGTCGCTTTCTGTTTTAAATGTCTCCGAATTGTCTACTTTTCGCACAAATACACGCAAAAGTGTCTACTTTTCACCAAAATACTTCGGAAGTATTTATTACATTTTTGCACTCATGTCTGAAATATCCGAAGATATATTCTGCAGTACAGCATACCGTCTTGTCAAATCCTTAATACTTAATGCATTCGGACAAGTGACTCAGTCGGCCTCTAACGCACTGCCTTCATGCCTCGATTAAGACGTTGAAGGCAACGTATCCATTTGTGTCGAATTTGTTAATTGACATCTTCAAAATATACACGCCTATTTGGCAATCGGTGAGACAACGTTATCAAACAACCGAAATTAAGGATATTGGACGTAGGTATTTCCAGCCTAAATCTCGGCCACATCCATATCGATGGAATAGCAAAGAAACTCTTCTTCCCGTTTCAGTTCATCTCTACAAAGTGTTAGTAAGATCATTGTGCTGACCTTTTTAGCTTCTCATTATTTAGTGGTGGAGTGTTCTCGTCTGTAAAACTGTTGATACGGTTAACATCTAATTTATTCAGTATTCCCGACGCTCGTTTCGACCATGTCCATCTGAATTTGGTAGGACTCTTACCAGATTCAAATGGATAATCTTACCTTTTCACGTATGTAGACCGTTTCACACGGTGGCCAGAAGTAATGTAATCAAGGACATTACTGCTAAAACAATGCCTCACGCGTTCGTCGAACGGTGAGTAGCTAAATTCGGATTCTCTTCAGCTGTCACTACAGACCGTGGACGTCAGTTTGAATCCGGACTTTTCTGTTTTCTGATTACCTCATTAGGAATCAAGCGATTACGAGCGACTGCCTACCACCCACAATCAAACAGGTTAGTAGAAGGCTTTCACCGACAGCTTAAAGCTTCGTCCCCACCTGCAAACATTTCACAGTGGACCAACGCTCTTCCACTCGTTTGACTTAGTATTCACAATGCAATGAAAGACGATACTGGATACACTGCAGCTCAAACTGTTCACGGAATGACAGTCCAACTTCCAGGAGAATTCGTGGATGATCCATATTCTTCAATGAATATGGATCTAAACTCCTACACGAGCAGGCTTACAGATGCCATACGTTCAGTGAAACCTGTTTCTACCTGACTACAAGCAACTGATGTTTTCATTCAACCTGCCCAAGGATATAGTACACACATCTATGCACTTCGACAATATCTCGAGATGGTGTACGAAGGACACTTCAAAGTCCTTCAGCGTGAATCTAAGTACTATATCATCTAGAAGAACGGAACTAACGATAGCATCAGCATCGATCGCCCCAAAGCCACGTATTTAGAAGGAAACCCTATTCATGTCGATATCTTTTCGGTACAATCAAAAGACATGAGTCTCACAGTCACCATAACTCACCCAATAATCAACGATCACGATGACACTCTGGTGGTATCTGACAACCGATTAAAAACAATGCGTTCTGAAAGAAGAGTGAGGTTTCCAAAACACCTAAGCGATTACTGAACGTAGGACATCACATAACACTTTATTTCGTCTCGATTTTTCTGTATTATTGTGTCGAAAAAAACGAAAACAAACTATTTTTAATGTGCTCATATATATATATTTTATTCAAAAAAATACAACACAAAACTCTTTTTGTTGCGGACATACTTGCTTATATGTGTTTGTTTTTATTTTCCAAAAAATAAACGAAAAATCATTGTGCCAAAATCGTTTTCACGCTATCGCATGTTCACAAAACGCATGTATATGAGTTTATTTCCCTTTTTTCGCTTGTTTTGTGTCCTTACGCACGAACAAGTTTATTTCGACATGCATTCACAATTTCCTTTTTTTCCGAGACGGCTAGAAGAGATGAAAAACCGATGAAGAACATGAGGAATAGAAAATTTCATTGAGGATCTTCCTTTATTGCTATGTCATGCTGCATGGCTCCTTATATTAAGGAAAGATAACCAGATGCTGTTGAACATAACAAGCTATCAGAGTAGAGTTTACTGATGACAGACTCGTTGGGTTTAAACTTCCCACTGGCCACGTCTTAGGATGATCACTACTCCACTACAGTGAATGGGAGCAAGCTATAGAGGTAAATAAATCCCCAAAATAAAAAGTTCTGTAAGTTTTCGACACTGATTCTGACCTCATTAGTTTTACTGAACATACCTAGCTGAAGGCGTGCGGTTACGCATCTGCCCCATATCATGAGTGGGTACGTTGTGCTACGCACGCCTTGCGACAGTTAGCCAATTTAGACAAAATGATTAGCGATAGCCTTCCAAATATATAATTATTATTATTTACATACAGCTTATCGGTACATAAGTATTGTGAAAACACCATATCGAGTTTCTTCAGAAATGCAATAACACACAAGTTCCAATCATGTAAGCATAATATTTACCATATTTAAAAACACAGGTTCTGTGTAATTAAGAATATTGATTTGACTTTGAAGAAGGAAAGGAAGAAATTGAGGGAATTGAAGTGAAACTTCAAATACGTAAATAGTTCAACAAGCATGTTTGTGAACACAGAACAATAATAAACGATTATGCATCGCCAAATGAAATACAGAAGAAAAGATTAAAAAGTAGATAAATAAATAATGATAAATTTGTACATGATTACTCGCTGATAACGAATTTCAAAAACAAAACAATTGTAGAGCCGTGCTTCGTTGATCGTTCACCCTGAAAACAGTTATGGTACAAGTCTTAACGGTGCATAACATCAGAAGGCAAAGAGAAGCGGCAACTACATTTTCATTGATGACTTATGCAGACCAAAAGTTTAATAAGCACATGAGCAAATGTTCGCGAGCGAAGCATACATGACGCGCATTGGAGATGGCAGGGAAGCCAACCCCCTATGAGCAAGCATTACTAAATATTTATAATCAGACAAAAATGAATGACAGACATATGATGAATAAGATACGAAGTGTGCATACACGTGCGCTCATATAAAAAGGTAGTCAAGGTTAATAAGCGAATAATTAACAAGATCAAAATATGACTCATAATGTGTAGGCGAATTGGCTTGGCCAGTAGCTAGAATAAAGTATATGGGCTTAACATATAAACTGATACTACATAGCCCCCTTGTAGAAAATAGCACATTTATAAAAAAATGTCTGTTTTCGAAAAATAGCACTGAAGCGGTATGTAAATAGTGTTAACATGTAGGGAAAAAATTGTACAATACCTGTCAAATGAGGGGTGAGTGTATTATACGAAAGTGTCATACTTATGTAAAAATGTACATGATATTGTCAAGATGCGGACAAAAATTGAAATGCTAGCATGTAATTATGAGTAAATTAGTAAGCGTACAAAAAATTTAACATGCGTTTATGTCGTAACTGTCCGGATGATAAAATAACAGGTTCGTATGCGCGAATCGAAATATCGTGAAAATAGAGTGATACATTGTTTATGAGTATGACAGAGGAGTAAATCAAGTAAATAAGTGGGATAGAGTATGACAGAAATCGGTCTGTGGTGCCGACTGAATATGACGATAAAGAACAGTGAAATATGTTCTGATAAGCCGCAGTAGAGTAAATAGCGTCGATTGGCGATGAGCGGATTCGAATTTACTGGAGTTCATGAGAGATAAAAATAATCCAGCCGTAAGATGATGACTGCATCCATGGGTGATATTCGTTGCTGTGCTGCTATTAATAACGATCATAGAATGCGAAGTCAGTGTACGTTGTCGCTTGCGTTGAGTTATCGCTAAATATATATTAGTAGAATGACCAGAGGAACAGGATAAAGACTGCTGAGACGAGATATGCGGAGTCGTATTCCTTTTTGGTCATGAAGCCTAGCGTGGTTTGTGTAGTTAGGGGGATATGCGCTCAACCCCGTTTGTTACGAAACCGTATTAAGACATAAAAATACCAATACATATGATTATCGATGACGGCGAGTGAAACTGACTTGAATGTGACGAACAAGAGTGTATCTTTGAGAGTCTAGCTCTAAACTCTATGTTCTGGTGTACAGTGCAATGGAAATAGAATATTAATAGCAGTAATCGAATAGTTTCGGTGGGTAATGGATGATGCAGCATTCAGTTATACATGTAAATGAATAGATAATATGAACATAATCATTACTAATCGGCTGGTAATGCGGCGTCGAATACATGATTTGTGTATAGACATTAAATTAGGGATCGTCGTGAAACTAAAATTGCGGAAGTTCGGTTTAGATCGTCGTTGAAAATGTAGGAAACGACGATTGCTGCGTACCAATGAGATGAATGAACATTAATTGCATCGAGAACATAAGTTCCTACTATTGGGAGTATGACTTCAAACTTATGTCTATGATAGAGTGTAATATTAGACCGAAAATTACATGAAAAAAATTGGAACACACTCACCTAAATCAGGAAAATTTTACGTCATTGGATAATAAAAGTAATCCAGTGAGTTTCGAATATCATAACGTGTAATGTCCATATAATTATAATTTGTTCGATTAATGATTTGACTGCGTAAATGTCATAGTTTAATGTCAATACGGACAAAAATAATAATTCCACGTTAGATGATGATATGACATTATTGTAATAATGAGCATATGATGATTATTCGAATCATAACGGAATATGTCGTCGGCGGTTCCATTTTCGGTTTGTGTTCGCTCGTTGCGGTCGCCAATTCTGTTGCGCGTACGCTAGTCGGGATTACCAATTATGTCCGTACGTTGAAGTTACCGATTTTGCTTCGCGCTCGTAAGTCGGGATCGCCAATTGTGTAGTGGCCTAAATCTGATTCCTATTTGATCGTATGAATGATTGTTTGTTGTCAAAATATACGTACTGTCTATCCTCGTATGTAATAAACGACTTAATCCGCGTTGGTGAACAACGGAGTTAAATAAGTCAAATACGAGAATGGAATTAGAATAAATATATTTTCTACACTCATTGGTCTGGCCAGGGTATCAGAGTGTTGAAGCGAATAGAGGAGAGAGAAGCAAAAATGACGCGCATTGGAGATGGCAGGGAAGCCAACCCCCTATGAGCAAGCATTACTAAATATTTATAATCAGACAAAAATGAATGACAGACATATGATGAATAAGATACGAAGTGTGCATACACGTGCGCTCATATAAAAAGGTAGTCAAGGTTAATAAGCGAATAATTAACAAGATCAAAATATGACTCATAATGTGTAGGCGAATTGGCTTGGCCAGTAGCCTGTGGTTCAACAGTTAGATACACATTCCAATTCTGAAGCTTTCGAGGATTACATGGAAAGGTTTGAAATCCGGAGTATAACCAGGGAGGATGTGAAGGATGATAAAATTGTGGCTCATTTCCTCACATTCATCGGAAAAAATGCTTACAACCTACTAAAAACTCTGACATTTTCAGATAAGCCTATTTCGCTTTTCTACGCATCTCTCAAAGATCTACTACTAAATCATGTAAAGTGTACTAATTCCGAATGCCGTGAAGGAGCAAAATCTCACAAAATGATTGACCAGGACATCAAAAATCCCACTACTTTGCTTAGTTATCCCAATCCAATGCGTGCTCAAGGTCATGCAGATAACAATTCATTAAGGAGTTATAAAGCAGGGTACAAAGGTGAACACATGTTTGGTAAATTCTTATCCTGTAGTGAATTTCACGCAATCCATATGTATTTCGTAATGCTAAGTGCTTAAAATGTGATAAAATTGGACTCATACAGTCAGCCTGTAGAGCTACTGTTCGTTTAGCCACTGGTGATGATGAACTATGTAATTCGGGTTTTATCAAGTTGTATGTTTCCGATGACCATTTACTTTTATCCACGATTTCGGAAGGTAATGTCCATGATCGGAAGCACTTATATACTTCTCTTGGTTCATCTCATAACCTTATGATTGACAGGCATTAAAGAGTCATATCTCAGTCAAGAATTAAATAAGCCTTGCATAACTCTGAAACTAAACCCCAGTAAGAACAATCATATATTTCATGTGACATTTGTCGAAAAAGCTGGAGGGACTCGTATTTAGAAAATAATTGGAACAGCACAATGAATACAAGTGTATCAAATTAAAGTCAGTACCACTGAGAAACAAAAGTTTCTGACGAATCAACTTCTGATCAGATTTCTCATGTTATTTTACCAGATATAGGTTATCCTGATGATTCATATATATTTTTGATGGAAATGTTTATAAAATTAAGGAAAACATGTCGAATGAATCAAATCATGATTGGAAATTTGATACAATGTTGATAGAGGCTGATTTTTCTAATGATCCATTATTCTCCAATGACATTCTTAATAAATCTGAGGAGAATATTTCAGAAGAATCAAATCCTTATGTCATATCAAATATCATTTGTCCTCAAAATGCATTTGCCTCTTGTTGGAAACTTGTTCAGTGAGAATCATGAGCTCAATTTTGAATACAATTGGGATGATTTAATATCCTCATGAAGTCATTTCTGATTACTCCTCTAGTTAACGTGAGAAATGTTTCAAATAAAGCCGCATTAATTGTTACTTGGAGATGTGAAGATCCAACATAATTTCGTGAGGCTACATAGTGTTGGAAAATCTATGGTTCAGTGATTTAAGTATACACAACCGACATGTTAATCAAATACAATCCCAGGAGCCAGGTGCGTCTGTCCCAATTTTGTTGATAATTCTAATACTACTGGATATATTCTAGATCATACAGAGTCTACTTCCAATACACAGTTGGATAGACAAACGATGAACCCAAGGAGAAGGTAAATATATGTAAATTTGTGTCAGAATTTGAAGTAAAATTTGATATTAGTATAAACGTCCATACAGTGATAGCTGAGAATGATGACATAAAAGTGTTAATTAATTGCAAAAGATAATCAAATATAAATTTGTATGGGCCACATATAAGTATTGAAAATAACTTGAATCTGAAAAGTCAATTTATTTCAATGTAACACAAGAAATTATGTTTTCAGTGATAAACTTTGGATTCTTAGGAATAAAATGTGTGTGGAAGGAAATAGGAGAGGGGATAAAACGAAAGGAAGTAATGAGTATCTGACGTGTCAAGGGATCAATTATGATAATAATAACAATAGTAATCATAAATATGAACATAAGCGAACTTCAGATATTGATATGAATACAAAATAAATTAGCGAAATCTCAAAGGTTCTACTTTGTTTTACAGTCAATTAGATAGATATCGGACCTTGTTTGTATAAATCCTTTTTAAACACATTAACATTTGATAAGTGACACAATCCACTTTCGGAAAGATAATCATCAAGGAGACGTCTGAACCGGGTCGTAGTTTCACTGCAACGTAGGTTCTCTGGTATTCTGTTCTACATGATTGAGTAGCAAATAACGAAAAAATTCTGGCGTAAGTTTGTGTAGGTTCTCAGAATATTTTTCTTATTGTATAGGTTGTGGGATGATATCATAGAGTACGATTGGGTAAATACCAAAGAGTAAGAAATACCGTTAATAAGCCGGTAGATAAAGATAAGGTTTAATTTGATGCGTCTAATCCAGAGAGGTTCTAATTTGAGTTGTTGACATCTTTGGTGATAATACTTGTTGTCGGAATACCCCAAAACAGCTTCAGGGAACCTCCTTTCAACATCATCAATTTCGATCACATTATTATGCCTGCAATTACTGTAAACTAAAATACCATACATTTTTTGTGTAATAATAATCTTCATTCGATATTATTGAAGTTTATCATTATGAATCCAATGAGCTTTCTAGCTTTAGATACTTGAGATGCAATGTGCTCAGAGAAGTTCAAACTGTTGCTATATCTCAAACCCAGTTCACAAACAGTGTTGATGCGTTTCACTATGTGTTCGTGTGGGACCAGATTAAGGTTACGTCTGCGGCTAATATAAATGAATCCACTTTCGTCAATATTCAGTTGCAGATTGAACGGAACAGTCCATTTGTACAACTTATTTATTTCTTCTTGAATTACTGCTGAAATATAGCTGTCTTTGATGGGAGAAGAGAATGAAAACACCGCTTTCAGGTCATAAGTAAAAGGGAAGGGTTTACCGTATTGAAAGAGAGAACATACGTCATTGGTAAAAAAGAGAAAGAGTAATGGGTCAACCACACTTCCTTGTATAACCCTACTGGTTACATTCACTGGCCTATAGCAGCAAGATCTAAAGCGGATGATTTGGCTATATTACGCCAAACTAGATTTGAACCATGATACAAGGGGATTCTCTATGCCAAATGAAGAAAGTTGTCGAAGTTTGTGTGAGACACTATCGAAAGCCTTACTAAAATCGAAATACGGAATTATCACTGACTGACCAATATCTATTCTCTGGGTAATTTGATCAGAAAATTCCAAGTGCAATGTGGAGCATAAGCGTTTAGTCATTAACCTATGTTGAGACGGCCTAATCAAGCTAGCTGAAAACAAGAATGACACTAGGTGTTTGTGGATGTTTTCCATGATTTTTGATAGCACGAATGTCAAATGAATGGGCCTATAGTTAGCAATATGGTTACATGATCGTATTTTCAATCTAAAGGTGATAAGGGATGTTGTCCATACAGATAGACAAAAGTTTTAAACAGAATAATGGAAATATTAGAGTAAAGCCCGATGTAAGTCTCATTGGAGACAACAGTGATCACTTACGTATTGATAAGTCTTCTTGAATTGGTTTCCTAAGCTCTTCTATAAACCCAGGCCAAATTTACATGCCAACTTGAACATGAGAGGAAAGGCGAGAATTGTGGAGAGTATGCTTCACACCAAGGTTCGTCTATGTACAGAATATTTAGGGTACTTATTGCATTTCCGATGACCTATAGCTTCTGGGACCCTACTAAACATAGTAGCAAGATAGGTAATCATTTAATCAGAAATTTGACACGTAGCTCTTCACTTCCTAGATGTTTCTGAGAAACTCCCATTCAATGGTGATTGGACAGAATGTTTCCTGACGTCTTTAGGGTCCCACTGAGTTTTTTTTGCAGAAATATCATTGTTCCGCACCCTCGATGCGTATGTTTTCTCAATTCATAATATGAAAATTTTCGAGATTTTAGGAGTATTTGGTGGGACTAGAACAAAGGCAGTAATAATTATTTCTCTTTCTTGGCAGAAGCACATACACACTAAGAAACCTGAGCGTCTTAATTGTGTACACGTACAAATAGCGACTGAGGATCCCATTGAATCATTAGTTTATATCTTTATATTTTGATTAAAATTCTCTGTACTACTAAGTATCATTTACAGGCTGCAACGTAAAGAAGCAATTAAGCTACATCATTTTTTATTTAAACACCGAGTTTAGAAGTTCCAAGCTATTTTCGAGAAACACGAGATTGATCTATGACAATAGATAAGGCATGTTCGATAACTATAGACTTGGAATGGAGATCGGTAGTAGAAAAGAATTTTTTAAAAACAGTCTCAAGAATAACAAATATTATAAAAGGTCATTTTCGAATTTCATTTCTTCAAAACTTTACAAAAACAAATAGTAATTTCTGTGTACATGAAAAAGTAATGAACAAAAATACATTTGAAAAGCAATATTTACTATGTAAGTAAATAGTGTTATATACATTTAAAAATAAAACGATGATTTTTTTTGAACTGATGAAAGATGAGAATTCCTTTTTATCGCCCATGTCGTTCTCTTCGTTCTTGGTTAGCTCGTGGCTCCAAACTGAATGGCAGTAATGGGCTAAAATACATCAAGAAAAATGTTAATGTAATGATTGAAATTAAAGTTTTACTTTACACACTCAACTATCTAGAGATAAAAGTATTATATCCTAGTGAAAATTAAAGTACGGGTAACTCCAGAGATCTATTAATGGAATAATATTCTATAAATATTCTTATTGTATAACTATTCAGCAACCAGATTACATATATCTATATTCATCTTATTATAAGCTTCATTTTGATCTATAGATTATTACTATACGATTTACTGTTCTTGAATTATGCCCAGTCGATTAATTATTGTCTCCCACGTTCACAGCCACTTTTTGGCCTGATCATGTACATATGTTATTTCCTATTTCATGGTGTGATGCCATCTGTTTGGCTGGTATATAAACTAAGTATGTTTGAAATAAATGATTTGCATAGCAGAAGCTGTTATTAGTGTTCTGGACTCAACTGGAAGGGCTAGGCGGACAAAGGACCAATAAGAACGCTGGGTTGCTCATACCGGTCGAACGACATTGGCTTGGCACATCACTAAGATCGGATAAGTCGTATTTCGATTGGTGAACAAACCACGTGACAAAAAGCTGGGCATAAATTCACAACAAAAAGTATATAGTAGAAGATGAAACAGTTTCAATAAATTAGAAATGAAATTCAAGAATGATCGTGAGAAGTTGTGATTAGTTGAGATTAACAAGGTTCGAGAGCGAGAAAGATATCACTTATGGTGCTAGATAACGACTGTTCAAATAACGAATTAACTGAATTCGGAAATGTTAAAATTCACCAAATTCTGACCTAGTGATCTGAAAGTAACATGATTGTCACGAAACCTGAAGGTCTTGAGTTTGGTGTTTGACAGGATGGTGAGTAAGCAAGGTTAATTACTTCCAAATGAGGACAATACAAGAATTCAATATTCCTTAGTTTTCAATAATTACCCCCAATTAATGTCAATGAGTGACGAGAATCATCTAAAAAGTGAAACCAATCTTCAAAACCAACTGAAAATACGACATAGGAATGAATTGAGCGATAGAAGATAACTACGGAAAGGACATTGAAGTTAATTATTGAAGCTGCACTACTTATATGGTAAAAAGAACGATAAAATAGTATGCAAAAGTTCAACGTATTCATAAAAAACTTATTTACATAGATCTAGCACCAACAGACCAATTAGGTAAAAGTGACGTAGTATGCAATGGATTAATAGTCGGGATTCTCATACCAAATGGTAAATTTGGCATACTGGATAGATTTACAGTATTATGACTGGAGAAAGCACCACGTACAGTACCGAATCTCGCCCCACGACCTGAATGAAATTTTTAAAAAAATGCTGAGCTATACAATGCATCATGATATGATTGAGATAATAAATAAAAATGCTACATACATGTATTAATAAATTCTGAAAAAAAAGATTATCTAATTGTATAATAAAAACTTATATAAAGTCGATTTACATTGTTTTGGAATGGTTGTGAAAATAGAAATAACCGCAACGAGAAATACAATTTCAGTGTACATATCTTGAATTAACTTCCTATTACAAAATATCCTTACCTCTTATTGCTCTATTATCACGATATTGTCTGGTATGAGTTGTTTCCTAAAATAAAAAAATGTTTAGACATAGATGACAAATTAAAATAACATTCGCGTACAACAACAACAAAAAATTGTGAACTAAACAATGAACGACAAAACGGTTGACTTACAATGTACAGTTCACAATGTCAACTACCCAATGTTTACCAATCCAAAATTATTATTATTACAAACTGGCTTTTCAACCATACAAAAGAACTAAACATGTAATACATAATAAGACTAGAATTCAAACAAGTAGTTGACAGACTGATTTACTTGATATTCAAGTTGCTTTGTTGGCTTAAAAATTCTTATTACTGGAATCAAATCTTAAACAAAAATTCGACAATAAACATACAAAAACCAGTATCCAAATATACAAAATTAAATATGAAAACGATCTGATCTAAAATATATTTAGTATGCCTGAGACTTCATCATAAGTTTGAGATTGTTAGGACATTATGATGATACAAAATCCTTCTGATGTGTGGGCGAGAATGACAATGATTGGTTGTTTTGCTGAGTTAAACATTAGATAGGATGACAGGTGTTATATGTGTCATATATATTCCCCTATCCTGACTGTTATTGATTGACTGTTCTTTGTGTCGGATTTTGGTGTGGAAATATATTGACGTTATAGTCAGGTTAATCTCGTGTTCTTGATCTGAGTTGTGTTGAAGTCCTGTAGAATAGACACTGGGTGGAAAATCTAGTGTATATATTCTTCTAAGGTAAATTAAAGTCCCACATACGTGTAAAAAGTGAAAGGACTGTTATAACACCTTCAAATGTGAAATATGCAAGTTTTCAAATAATCTTATAGCGTGAATTGAATATGATGGGGAAAAATGCTTTCTCGAATAAATTTTAAGAATAAGACTTTATTCATTTCATGTTGTACAAGTTTCAAAAGAATTGAATTACTCTATCAATTCAGGATTTAAACTGTTACAAAACACTCAATATATATTTCTAAAATAGCTATTTTCCCAATAAAATGCTCTAGGATATAAAGTAATCATCAGAACTACTTAGACTTCAAAACAACGCATGCCACATTGTAACGTAAACTTTCTAGCTTATAACACAAACTACTTCAACTTCAAGAGTTCAGCTTAAAAACGATAGGGAATAGATGAACGAAACTAGTTTTGATTACCAAGTAAAAATAATTATAAACATAAACTATGTTCCAAAAAGAAACCCATACTTCAATAATGCCTTCTTCCTTTTCTAATTTCGTAAAATCATCAACGTGTAAACTAGGAGGACGACTTGTATTCAGTGGTCTGGAACGGAACGGATCACCACGAATGCCTGTTACATTCGAATTGAGCTGTCCAATAGTAGATCCCAAAGCGACAGGAGCGGTATTATTCGATGAAGGATTTGATGGGGTTGCATTGCGTAAGATAAAACCTCGACCACGCATTGGTGCAACTGAAATTAAAAAAAACAATAAGTCATTTTATTTAATACCATAATCTTTGGTTACAGTCAAGAATCTTTAGCATGAAATATGTACTGTGATAAATTCCTATTTCATATTTGATGCATACAAATTAGTATAATCGTCCTTCACTTCTTCAAATACGAATAGGAACGAAAGTATACCAATCACTGTTGTAGTTCTGCTTGATTTTTTCAGTATTGCTAGAAGTTGTATTTTATAAGAGAATTCCAAATACGTCACAAGACTAAAATATGGAAAAGGTTAGTTCAAACAAATTGCAAATAAGTAGGAATGAGAATATTATATTCAAGATTGTAACGTACTATAATTCATTTTATACAACAGCCCAAACTGAAACATGTTTTTAATTTTTAAAAAAATTACTCACCAAACTTTTTAAAAGTTGTCCCAGTTTGTATAATTGAAGACTGACCACGTCTACGTTTCTGATGTCTAATGGCTACTTCGCTTGCATCATTTAAATGTCCATATTTCGCTAATTCATCACGAATTCGCATTTTATTACAACTATTTGTTGCAATATCATTTAGATCGCAATGTACTAAGTCATTTTGATATGAAACAGATACTGGAATCTATACAATAAAGTGGATAAAGACGAGAAATTAATGGGATTATTGATTTTCGGACACATGAAAAATTCCAACTAAATTTAGAAGTACATAAAATAAGTTCATGTTCTCTCTTATATTGTGAAGAGAAAAATGAGGGTAACAACAGAGAGCTATGATAGAAGCAGAAAGTAATGGAATACACAGAAATGTAAAATAAAAACTACGGTTATGAAAAAAACCCATCAGACGAACCTTTTTACTCATAGATCTGACTTAATGGTGCGTAACGCTAATACAAAGATGAGCAAGTATGCCTTTCAGGAAGTTAAGTTTTATAAATGATCTTTAATGTCGAGTCCGATATTGCATGAACATAAATCAACCATATATTATAGAATAAAAGATTTTATAACTGTGTTGTCTTTTATGATGGCATTTTTACGATGTATTATATGAAGGAGGATGGATCCAAGTTATTTTACAGTTTACCGGAAAGGAGCTATGAATATTCATCATTTGTTCGTCCCATGTACATTTTCTTTAAACGGATATGTTTACAATACTAACGTTTGTTCATAATGCGAGATACAGAACTCGGGATTTTTACGCGGCGAATCGAGCGGAGTGACATTCATGGAAACTTTTCAGTTAACCATCAACGTTACAACCTTTGCCTTAAACGATGAAAATGTTATCAAAATATCTACCATATACGCTAAAAAAATTTCTAGGGTACCGTTTTCGGCAAAATATAACGTACAAGTACGCAATTATTTATTCTATATCATATATTTGGCCATGATCATGCAGTATTGGACTCAGAACCCAAAATGATTGATAAAATTAAACTTAATTTAGTGAAAGATTCATGCAAATATCACCTTTGCATTCCAGAAGCATTTTTGATACGCGTCATCAAGTCAGATTTTTGAGTACAATAACAGTTTGTAAGATTGCTTTCTTTGTCACAACCTTGTTTAAAAAGACAAATATTAGTCTACATAGTGCTATCACATTTCATTGTGTGAATTAATTATTGACAGAGTCAATGGTTTAGATTTATGAACATTAACGTTCATGAAAAGAAAATTTTATAAACTGAAGTTTCTAGAGCAGTGAATGTAAAATCAATTTTAAAACCTATCCTATAACAGATGAAGATCTTGTGTTCAATCTTGAGTGAATCAAACTAACACGAAACAATTATACAATGTCTCACGCTTCTCACCCAATAGTTTCTCAGATAATTTCGGTTCATGATAAAAATTAACTACAACTATGCAAAGTTTTTGACGAAAACATTTAAGTAATCTGTTATTTTAACAGAATGTTATCCCTAGAGTGTATAAACAATAGGTACAATATGTACAAATGACAATGAAAATTAGATAAACAAATTGTAAGTAACATGAAACATATCGTCGTAATAATCACCATTTCATTATAACATCCAGCGTGACTAATAACTATAGAGACATATCATAATAATAGCAATAATAGTAAGAAAAAAAACTATCATTTACCTGATGACCAATATATTTCGACCCACTTAAAGGTAATTCCATATCAATATCTTCCGAAATCTTATCATATGCAGTTGAAAAATTTTCACACAAATATTTCATTGATTGATTCTGTGTCTTTTCCATATTTTTACCATCTAAGTTTAGTTTTACAAATTTTTTCTGATGATCTCGTATTAATACACTCAATGATTGAGCATTCGGTAATTTTGATCTTAATTTGTACATACTTAATTCATCTGACGTAGAATCTTCATTTATTCTAGTTGTCTCTACTAACCTTGCAGTAGAAGTGGTTAACTCTTTTAATTCAGGTATATCATATTCATGAGATAATAAGGATAAAAGATTTTTCATGCTACTTCTTAAATATTCCAGTGATGGTTCATCGTCAGCTAACATCTGAGGAAAAATGTTCAAAGAAAATGACGAAATGGATATAAATGGCACAACTTTATGTGCTATAGGGAAGAAAGTGAGTTGTTTACGATAGTTGGTTATGTGATACACAGTTATTTAAACCCAATCGTTCGATAGAGAGTCAAATATAGACCAGAACAAAAGATTATTAACACAAACATAATACAAAACACTTAGCGAGTGGTAGCAAAAGTAGGGACGAATTTTACAAAATAAGATAGACTGTTATATTTAGTATGACTGGATATATCTGTCTTTCAACGTTGATCAATTACTGGCCCTTAATAATTATATCACCCATCACCATTGCAAACGGTTTCGAATATCGGACTGTGATTTATTTGCATGAGTTTTAGTTATATTTTTACTACTACAACCTATCCGTTTTAAACTATGGTAGAAAACTCAGGATTAACGTTAGTGCCCTACTACTAGAAAGGTGACAGTCAAAATCAACTGTTCAGTCAAAATGTATATCATCTGTAATAAATAATCATATAAAAATTTCACTAGAATTCAGTTGCATGGCTTTAGTCACTTTTATCAGTGTAACATTTTAATCAATTCATGTTATGATGTGACAGTCGGCTAGCACCATTAATAATATGTGTTTCGATTCCAACCTGGTAGGACTAGATTGGTCACAATTCCCCATTAGGACGTCAGAAATCCTTCTCAAAAGCAGTCCACTAGTGAGTCTCGAAACTCCAGAATGTTAGGATTCTGAAGAGATTGTGAATGAGTAGTAATGAAGTCATGAATTAGAATAAAGTAGTTGTGAAGAATTCATCAATCTCGATTTATGAAGTTGAAGCAATAAATTTACACAGATATGCAATAAGTATATAAAACGTTGTGCAGATGTGTAGAGGTCTAGTCAGTTACACATTGAATCATTACAAGAACGAGAACTGAGCAAGAGAAATTTTGAGAACATGAAGATTGGTACCGAAAGTACTAAAAAAACTAAACTCACTACATGGTAAGTAATTTATAAGACCTATGTGCTATGTCCCGATAATAATAATGAATGGTAACTTTTGGGATCCATTTATGGACAATTATTATGCGTATATTTTTATCTTATAGTTGTTAAATGACTAAACTATTCATATTCATGTCTCCCTTATTATGAGCATTATTTTGACCTATAGACTATTATTATACGATTTACCATTCTTGAGTTATCTCCAGGCTATTAATTACTGTCTCTTAAATTTACAGCTACATTTGGCTAAATCTTGTTGTTATATGTTGGTACGATGTGGTCTGTCTGGTTGGTATATGAACCCAGTATGCTTGAACTAAATGATTCATGTTGCAGAGGTTGTTATTGGTGTTTTGGACTTAACTGGCTGGGCTAAGCAGAAAGCAGGACCGATAAGGACTGTAGACTGCTCGTACATGTTTAATGCGTCAATGGTCCGATCGATAAATCACTGCTTTCTAATTGGCGGAATCATCACGTTATACATTAACAGGGAACACAGGTCACAAGATATAACAATATGAAAAATCGTGTAGGTAGAAGAAGCTGATAGTGTAACAAAAATAGAAGCGAGAAGTATTGAAGTCAATGGAGAGATGAAGTGATTTGTTGATGTACTGTTGAGTTATGCAGAGGTGTATAGAAATGTAATAAAAAATTAGAGCAACGATTGAAAACCTCATAATAAGCAGATATAATACTAACCTCTAATAATGCATGAAGATCTCGAACAGGCTTGCCCTGATCTCCACCTCCAGACCAACCCAATAACTCACGAACACGTTCACCAGAAATATGAAGTTGTCTGGTGAATAAATTAACTGTTCTATTTACATATTTATCATCTATTTGAACACCTAGTGATGCGCTATCGAATTCTTCGCATTCATTCCAATTTATGCATTTGGACATAAAAGTTAGTGGTAATGTACTGTGACCTGTTAACAGTGATTGAATCAATCGTAAACAACCAGTCAATGTGGCCTGACAATCTGGATTATCTGCACTAAAACTATCGTTAACACGTTGAACTAAATTAGCAAATAAATGCTGACCATTATTAAATGCAGTAGAGCTATCCAGTGATCTATAAAACAGAATTGTTGTATAGTAAATAAAAAATATTATAATTACAATGTAAACAGAATTAGACTATCGTAAACAAATAATTTCTGCATCAACCAACGATTGGATAAAATGTTACTTTCTTGTTTAACTGTTTCGATATGTAATTCAATAAGCGGGTGAAGTATCATGTTAACCGTTTTGATTTACACCTTTGTCTGTGTGAGAGGGCCGCAAAGTGATAATTGGTAGAGTAAAATTCAGAACTTGAGTTTAATGGTTTGAACTAATAAGTTTTGACTTTACCACCTAATCCAACTTACTTTAGCCAAATGAGTAATATACATCATTACTCCTATGTTAAAAAGCTGAGTCGGTTGCTGAATTCCATTATATACTTGGATGATATAAACTGCAAAATTCTAAGGTAAGTTATATAGCATACGAAACATGAACTTCTTAAGTATATGCTGAATGATACTTAATACTAGAAAATAGAGATTGAATTATGAAACCAGTTATACAATCATCTGTATATACAGAGAGAATAATTATATTCCATTGATGGTTTTAAACAAACCTAGATATACTAACAAGTCAACGTTCATGATTCGGAGTTTTGAGATTGTTAAGTACACACAAATACTGATTGGTTTATATTGTAATGGTACTTATATTATACTACTAAACAAAGTTATTCTTCTTGAACAGATTTTAAACCAGAAAAATTAGATAAATTATCCGAATGTCGTTCGTTGATTTGTACATTTTTGCCTATATCCTTGTTAAATAGTATTAACCGTATTCAAATTATTTCTGTACAGTTAATTATTAGCATTCACCATTATATTCTTTCATAAACGTTTACCATATATCTGTATTTACCTGAGTATTGGATTGGTCTAACTACTTTTTAACCTGACCATATAAACTGGATCACATCTAATCTTTCTATCCATTTAGATTGTATGTTTTGTTTCCTCATATAAATGCTTAAAATAAATGAATTCTCAACACTACTTATGTTAAACAATTTACACCATCTTTGTTTTCGTATTCGTTACACAAGGGTTAGCAAATACATGAAGTTAATTAGGATCCATATCTGATTAATGGAGTCAGATGCATCAAGTACAATATACTAACCGAATGATAAATATTATGTAAGCTATTTCTTGAAAAAATGGTCAACAAGAAAGCAAACTGTCAGTGTAGTTTACATTTTCAGCTAACAAAATATTAGACCTGATAAAAGTAGACTTCTAAATCGGTATGAAAAATGCTTGTTTTCGAAAATACTTAACACCGGTGGTGAATAATGCAGCTTAATATTTATTACTAAACAAAAAAAAACCAAAAAAAGGCGAAAAAAAACTATCATTTATGAAAATATAATGAAAGAATTTCCTTTTCTTTTAAATCAAAATAATCTTACTCTTTAACTATAACGAAACCTGGATCATGTTCGGTGATTATGATCAACGGATCTAGTGCAGATGGTAAAGTAGTCATATCTCTATCAGGATGATTAATATGTTTGATAAGTATAAGGACTAATTCTTTGAGTAAATTTAAATCTGGTAAATTATCCGCCAGAAACTGTGCTTCATCTTCATCACTATTAAAATCATCTGAACATTTGACATCACTGTTATTAGTGTACTTTGTAATACTTGTTGTTGATAATTTCACATCAACAAGAAGACTAAGGCATTGCTAAAATAATTCATTAAAAAAAATAATGATATCAGGAAATATTCGTCGAGGAGATTTGTATAAGAAATGTTTTACAATCTATCACAAATAAAAATGAATTTCACATATGAATCAATGATAACCAGTCAGTCAGTCACAACGTAGAACTTCGTACGTACGTACATCAGTTCGAATTGCCATACCACATTAGCACAGAGATGCAGTTGTCAATTCAAATCCCATAGTGGTAGAAGTAGTAAGAGTATAAGCATTATGTGAAAGATTAGGGTTTGAAGATGTTATTCAAGGAGTATCATTCAGTGAAATAAATTTGGAAAGAGAAAAAGGATAGGGACATGAGGAATTCAGAAGATTAGAATTTGGTAGAACACAAAGAGTGGATGCACCTTCGCCATTGCAAACGATTTTGAGCCATGTCATTCAAGGTCTCTAACCATCGGTTGCTATCATCTCGCGAATCCCAACCAGGTAGTCTACACCTACCAACATGGTTCAGTCCAATTGTCAGTGACTTCATGAATTTGTGCCACGTTTTGGTCTGACCGCCCCTAGCTTTCTTCCAACCTACTCCTACACCATAAAACATTGCACGTCGAGGCAGTCGATGGTTGGGCATCCGTAACACGTATCCCAGTCATCTCAACTGATGAAGTTTCACTACTTCATCAGTCGATTTGCCATCCTTACCTAGTACCCGTTTCCTAACAACTGCATCACTTACCCGGTGGTCCCAGGATATACGAGCAATGCTTCGAAGACACCTATGATCGAACACTGGTAGCCTACGAATATCCTCTACTCTTACCGGCCATGTGATAAATGGATAATATCAACAGGCGTATAAGAGTTTATCAGTTTAGTGATACTTAAAATTTAACCCTAGACATTTAAAAGCAGTGTGTTGTTAGTTTTCGGTTAGAATGATATATAAAGAACAGAAACAGAAGTTATTTCCCTGATAAACATAGAGAAACAGATGTTACATAAATAGATTTTGAAAGAAAACCAACATGATCTCTTGAAGTAAACCGTTAAGAATATAATGCAAAGGACATCAACACTGAGATCGAAACTAAGAACAAGTATATAAACAGTGTCCAATTATTCAGCGTTAAATTTAGAATTTCTCATTAAACTTACTATGTAAACTATCATATGAATGTTTGTGTAAAAAATAATAATAAACCTTATAGAAAATAAATTACTGAGTCGATATTATACAATGGAAATAATGTGAGAACAAAATTGTTACATTACAATAACCATTTCTTAGTGCATGTTGATGATGCTGTCTAGAAAGATAATGAAATCTTCATAACTAAACTATTCACTGAACAACCAAGTACTAAATTTAGGGGAAATTAGTTTTAAAACTCATATGATGATTTCAGTTGAAGTTTATTCATTAATTTGCAGTGTGTTTCATTTGTATCAACCTAGTGTAAAGTTAGTTTATATTATTTTCGATCCATTTTGATATGTAATTAGTACACTGTGGTCTTAAGTTCAAGTGACGATTGCTCAGTCGGATAAATTTTGTAATTAATAGTCAATGAATAAGCTATACATAACTGAATTAACTTAAATGTAACTAAATTCAACATCTCAGATCCTGACAAATACACGTTTCTTGAAAGACTTTCTTTCTCCCTTATCCATAGAGCGAGAGACAACTGTTAAAGTGTTGTGTATTAGTCGTTCAGATTGTCCAGTACGCATAGATCATGTTCCGTATAAGAAGAATCTCTCAAACATTTCCAATTCGAAATTACATTACCCTATTCCAATTCAAAACATGAGAGGAACTGATATGTACTTTAGTAGCACACCCACACTTGTGTGTAACTAACTGATAAATATTAATTTTCTACATCAAAACTAGTCGTCTAAAATGCAGTGTAAGCGTGAGATTCCTAAATGATAAACTGGATTACAATGGATATTTAGTTCGCTATACCAATTTAGAAACTTGAAAAGGTCATTCTTTTAGATTAATTTCATGAGCATTACATTTGCCATAACATCGTTCAATATTCCCCCAGTTTCATACAACACCATAATGAATAACTTTAGACTATATGTAGTCATTTGTTTATATCACAGGTGACAATCACTATTTTGACAAGTATATAATAATTGTTCAATTAAACGCTAGCATAAGAAAGTGAAAATCAACTAGATGATATGCAATTCATCATCACTAAGCTAATAGTTCCAGGATTGAACAATTACATAACCAAGTTAATTAAAATATTATTAATTCAAAGTATTTAATGAATTAAACGTACAAGGAGTTTAATTTGAACAGAGATGCATGAAGTTTTATCAGAATAATCCGACAAAACTGAGTCGACAACATTTAGGAAATTCTGTCGACGAATATTTCCAGATGATGAAGGTTCTGGACTAGAGGCAGCGTCCTTGGAATTCTCAGATTGATGATTGACCCTAATGAAGTTGGAAAAAGTAACATAAAATTACAGTAACCCGAAAAACAATGGGAATGTCTAACATCACAGTGAGAATTATTGCTAAATATAATTTCGCTAAACGATATTTTTAAACAAAATAACATAACAGTAGATCCCACTAGTCAACAAAAATAAAATCTAAAACCTAGTATCTAAAATGAAGTAATGGGTATTGTAATTGTGGATCGAAAATATTCCTAGAGCGATTTTGATGTTGGTTTGTTCTCTGAGCTGGTTGGTTTGGTCGTGGAGCTTTCATCGTCCTTCTGAACGATATCATCAGCACAAACTTCGGGTAGAAGTGAAGTGTTTGAATTTCTCCACATGTGATTCACAGCTTGTCCTCTGCACCTCGATGTTGATTGGTTCTTATTGACCTTAAATCTGTCATTATTTCTTTGTTTTGGTTGTATCTCCTATTGGTTTGATTTTTGTTCCTATGCTCCTGCATAATTTTCTTGATTGGTTGATAGATTGGATTGATTTCAATATGTTTGTTTATTGCTGATTGACCTGAGTGCCAAGCTTCTAAAAATTCTCTGGTATTTTTGGAATTGCCTCTGTCCAAAATCTGCACATTTTCCCAGTCGAATGTATGTCCGTAGTTGCCTAAGTGTATTGATATGAGTGAAGAAATGTCGTGGCGTTTGACTGCTAATTGGTGTTCATGTAGGCGAAGATGCAGGGGGCGTCCGCTTTGTCCAATATAGTGTTTGTTGCAGTTGGTACAATTTATCTTGTAGATGATGTTTGTTTTGTCCTCTTTTGCCATTTCATCTTTTGGTTTGCATAAGATTGAGTGGAGGGACTTTGTTAGTTTGTGGGCTACACCTATTCCGAATGTTTTCAGCAGCCTTGTTGTCGTTTCCGATATGCCCTTTATGTATGGTAGGGTGATCCTTTTGTTGATTTTTATACTTGATTTCGTTTCTGATGGTGTGTGCGACTGGTATTTTCTGATGAAATTGATTGGATAGCCGTTCTTTTGAAGAATGGTTTTCAGGTGTTTTTCTTCATTTTTTTCGTGCTGTGATTGTATTGCAGTGTGTTCTCGCCCTCTTGAACAAAGTTTGTACACAGTTGATTTTATGAGTTCTTGGGTTGTTGCTATTGTAGTTGAGAATTTGATCGGTGTGGGTCGGCTTCCTGTGCACTTGAGTCTCTAGTTTTCCTGTGTCAGTTCTGGTGACTAATACATCTAAGAATGGTAACTTGTTGTCCGACTCTTGTTCCATTGTTAACTTGATGTCGTTGAAGACGTTGTTGATCTGCTTTTAGGTGTTTTCTAGTTCCTCCTTTTTGACGATGACGAATGTGTCGTCTACATAACGAATCCAAATTTTTGGTTTGATCACTGGTAGAATTGTGGTTTCTAGTCATTGCATTACTGCTTCCGCGATAAGTCCTGATATTGGTGATTCCATTGGTGTCCCTTTTGTTTGTTTGTAGATTTTGTTATTGCATTGGAAATATGTTGTTAGACATAGATCTATGAGTTCAAGTAGGCTTTGACTTTGAAGTTTCGTGTATTTCGCGAGGTTTTCGTCGTTGGTTAGAAGCAAGGACAGAGTTTCTTTTGCTAAGTTTGGTTCAATTGAAGTGAATAGTGCTGTTACATCGAAGGATATCATTAGTTCGTCGTCGTTGATTTGAATGTTCCTAATCTGATCAAGGAATTGTGTGGCTGATTTGATGGAGTGGTTCGACGAATCTACTAAATGTTTCAGAATTCTTGAGATTTCTCTTGATAAATTGTACGTTGGTGTTCCTGGTAGTGCTACAATTGGACGTAGTGGGATGTTTGGTTTGTGTATCTTTGGTCTGCCGTAGAACCGAGGGAGTACTGGTCCATTAGATTTCATTCTCCATTGATCTTGCTTCGTTATTTCTCCTGCTTTGACGAGTTTGTTTAAAGTTTTTGAAATGCGATTGTCTAGTTTTTTGACTGGATTTATGTCCATCGGTTTGTATGTACTTTTGTCCTGGAGTATTTCCTCGGCTTTATTGATGTATTCTTCTTTGTCCATAATCACCGTGGTGCGTCCTTTGTCTGCTGGAACGATGACAATATCTTTTCTGGTTCAGAACCAGAACACAGTAATTAAAGCCTAGTAGTGAGAAACAACAAAATAATAGAAACAACTTACGATTGATGACGCAATGCATCTAATACAGCATACCGATAAAGTGGTATTTTAAGTAGAATGAACAACATAGATAATGCAGCATTCAATTCAGTAGATTCGATTTGCTTTATCGAAAATTTCATTAAATTTGCATTATTACTGCTATAATTATTATTAGTAGTAGTAATGTTTTTTGTACTATTATTGAATTGTGGGTTTATTGTAACAGGTGAATCGGTCATAGAATTAGCTTGCCAAGAACTAATTCCTAAATCCTGTTGTGATGTTAATCGTGGATCAAGTATAGGTTGTGGATTTAATAATAATTTTGTACTAGGAGCATTTAATTCACTAATTGAATCATTATATTTATTCATTGAAGATGATGAAGATAAACTGTCAACTGTTTTTGAACTGAATACCGAAAATAAACAATTTAATTAGTTAATATTAGTGAGATAATGACGAATATCAGGGAAACAGAAAAATAAGACCTGGGAAAAATTGCTTAGAAGTAGGCTTAAAGATAAAGACAATAAAACAAGGATATGGTGGCAACCTATGAATCCATCAACTTTTAATTTGTGTTCACTGGTGCAAAATACCAGGTTGACACATTAAAGATTGAAGACATTAAGTGACATGGTTCAAAATTAATCATAGTGGTGGTACAGTTGTATTCATAGTAGCTCTTTCATATAATTCCATTTCACATTGTATATTATTATTTTTATTTCATTCCTTCTAAGCTACGTTTCTAAGTTTAGCTTTCCATTGTAATTTAGATAATTAATTCACTCTCTTAAGCTCCTCAAATAGCTGATTGCTTCTCTTATTATACTGGTATGAAGCGTAGCAACTTAGAGCAATGCATAATCGTGAAAGGTTAGATGTTTTCTAGAATGGAAAAGTAAGGAACGATTAAAAGTTGTCGCACGCTTCACATCAGCACAATAAAAAAGACCGAAACGAAATAAAGAAAATAATCTGAAAACAACTAACGGAATTAAGCTAAACTTTGACAACACAGGTCAGTAACAGACTGTCGCATCATAAAAGACCTTGTGAAGAAGTTTGCTTGATTTTCTTATTGTCAGATTGAGCTTGAGGATCAACTGGTAATTCTAAATCATTATTCTACTACTCTGATTACAATTTAAAAAGATAGAGAATCTAACCCAATTGGTCATCAACCCGAAATTTAGAGAAAAACATTCGAGCGACTAAGAGAATAACGACACACTGTGTTACAAAATGTACATATATAAGCTAAGAGTAGTTCATGTCATAAAAATACTAAGTTATAAGTAACATTCTTAAGTGTAGACTAAATAGATAATCAGTAGAACTAAGGCCCAGGTGACTGCTCGAACACCTGGGCTATCTATTTCTGTCATCTAGATAGTTCAACAACTTATCTAATTTTCTTTGTTTTAATACATAATTATGGCTATTAATCGCATAACCTATTCAGGTGCGTTTCTGGAGAGCGTATAACCTTTCGTTGTACAAGTTACAAAAGACCCAATCATAGACATCGTGGTTGCTGACAATATACATCGAAAAGAATATACATTATTCAGATGTCGATTCTTGAAATGCTAACTTCCAACTAGCGATCACTCAATATTTGTCGTCAGGATCGACCAAGAAGTAAGAAATGGAAACTTGTTGAAATACTTTATGCTAAAAATTCTATATCATACCAAAAATATAATATTGAATAAAGCTAATAATAATAATAATCATAATGATAATAATAATAATACCATAAATTCTCGATATTATCTCCATCATTTATTGTACTTTCTGTTGATTGTTTTTCTTGTTTTTCAGTTTCATTTATTATTTGATTTCTAATCTTAAATATAAACAGATAGATAAATATAGAGACGAATGGATGGATTTTTTAATAAAAAAAAGTAAATGATAATGGACAAAAGTGGGTCAGTCATAGGCAAAAAGTGAAACAATTAAAACAGCATATACTGCGACAATCGGATAAATTATTTAAGGTAACCTTTAGTTGACAAGCCGATTTTAGATAATCGAGAACATTTGTGCCATGGGTGAATAAGTTTGATGAATTTCCTTTTTCTGAACTGTAAGGTTTAATCATGCTCCTTAATATCTCAATTGCCATTGGCAGGGTTGTCAAAATTAAACTATCCAGCTTAGAGAATGAAATGCCATCAAAATGATCCTTGTGTATGAAACTTGGATCACGAAATGATTTCCATCAACCAATTGGCCAATGTTATCCTGGACAATCTGGTCATTTGTTAGTTTCTTCCTGAAACAAGAATAGTTTAACGAGTGGATAGTGTAGTTGGTTATATAATCAACACTAACTTGTATTAGAGTTGATCAATACACTCGTTGAGAATGAAAGTTATATGTATTTACATTTTGATAACTGTAGTCTAGTTTGTAGAATCCCAAGGTAATAACTGGAGTTTGTGGTATACATTCGACTGCTTTCTAAAGCAAGGTGGACAGAGAGAGAGAGAGAGAGAGAGTGAAATAGAAAACGCTAACTCAGTAGTTGAAAATACACAGCTTCAACAACCATCACAATCTATCGCTCTATCCTTTGAATATCGTAATATTTAAAAAGAATTATAACCCAGAAAAAATATGATAAAATATTATTATATAGTTATAGAATTTTAAACTATATATAAACGTGTGAAACACACTTGTTTTTAGAAATAAAATATTTTCAATTTCACAAGGGGGTTTTGTGGAGATTTTAGTAATATTATATAGTTAAGATCACGAGTCAATTAAAGCTAGACCACCATGGAAAACCTGGAAGCACTGGACGGCCGTTTCGTCCTATTGTGGGACTCCTCAGCAGCGCGCATCCATGATCCCGCCTCGCGGGATAATGATCATATGCTCACTGGTGACTGGCTCCATGAGGTAATTCCTGGAGTTCTAGTGAGAAGTCGTGGCTAGTGGAGCTAATTAATGTCGGGTAGAGACAGGTTTCTACCTCAGTACAATGGAAGCTCGTCGCGCAATTTCGTGGATTGGTTGAGGTTAGACATTAACACTGCTGGATGCCGGCTCAGTGGTTAAGTGCTCTGGCGCGAGAATGGTAGGTCCTGTGTTCGAA
>NW_017386025.1:732887-740410 GCF_000237925.1 Schistosoma mansoni | reverse complement strand
ATTGTGGGACTCCTCAGCAGCGCGCATCCACGATCCCGCCTCGTGAGATTCGAACACAGGACCTACCATTCTCGCGCCAGAGCACTTAACCACTGAGCCGGCATCCAGCAGTGTTAATGTCTAACCTCAACCAATCCACGAAATTGCGCGACGAGCTTCCATTGTACTGAGGTAGAAACCTGTCTCTACCCGACATTAATTAGCTCCACTAGCCACGACTTCTCACTAGAACTCCAGGAATTACCTCATGGAGCCAGTCACCAGTGAGCATATGATCATTATCCCGCGAGGCGGGATCATGGATGCGCGCTGCTGAGGAGTCCCACAATAGGACGAAACGGCCGTCCAGTGCTTCCAGGTTTTCCATGGTGGTCTAGCTTTAATTGACTCGTGATCTTAACTATATAATATTTTTCATTTGTTGTTAAATTTTTTTGTCAACAGAGAAATTATGGAAGTACACAAGTTTGCAATGTTATTTATAAAGAATTGAAATGAATTTTAATCACAACAGCAGATTTGTTGGACGAAAAAACGGAACAAAAGGTGCAGTAATAAGAGTACCGTTTCGGAAGGAGCTTAAAACAATCGAGATAAATTTCCAGCCAATCAGAAAAAAGCTTTGCAAACGAGTGGTTTGTTGGAAAAAAAGAAACATTAATACTACAAAAGGTATACAAGTTTTATTATAAATAATGAATATATTAAAATCTTTTATAGGTTACTATACCTGTAAAATGGAAAAATAAAGAAATATAGAATTTTTCATATGGATAAAGAAAGATACGTCCTCTTGAACTACTACAAATTCGCAAATAGATTTTTAGTAATCCCAACATTATTTCTGGTTAGGGTTAAGATTAAGGATTGAAAATTAAGGTTTGAGTTAGGAGTAAGGGTTTAGGTTTAAAAACTAGGGATGAGTTTGTATACAACCTAGATAGGAATAACTGAGCATTTTGAACGCATATGATGGTGAAAACATAATTGGCAATTACTATTTTAGCCGTTCTTAGAACTACATTAAGGTCGTTTTAATATTCGCTTTTAAGTGATGTAAGGACGAAAGTCGTTCATTTTTGAATACTGCCCGAAAAATTAAGTCATTTTTTCAATTCTCATTTGTTTATTTCAATACAAAACTTTTACCAGTAAGATATTGGACTAACGCGTAATCTTATACAACAGTATAACACAATCTATAACCTAATGAAATGACTAGAAAACCACATATGAGAATATATAAAAAAAATTCAACATTAGAAATAGATTAAATATAAATTTAGGAAATAAAAAATAATAATAACACCAAGAAAATACTTACATCACCGATACTATCTAAACATGCATTAGCCAATAAACTAACAAACGGTAAACGACAAATATCTGCTAAACGTTCAACAAATTTGAATAGATTACAGAATAGGAAATTGTTAGGTGATGAAATAGTTGCACTTAATAACTGTATCATTCCAATTAATTCGGAAGATAAAGCTAGAAGATGTGCAGCCCATATATCTCGAGAACTATTTATCTAAACGAATAAAAATCAAAAGAAAGAGAAAATCAAGAGGGGGGAGAGAGACAGAAAAAGAAGCATCAACTTTTTAATGCAAATTAAAAACTACTTTAGTTATTATTCACAATAAGTCATTTAAAAAAATGAATTTGTAAAATAACTCATAAGAATCTCCTGAAAAAATATAAAATAAATAAGAAAACAATAATATGATCAATGGATTCGGATATCAATTCGGATATATAGGTATCAGAAGTTATGACATAAGTGCCACTTAGCACAGATACTTTTAGTTATCATAAATCTACATAAACTGATCAATGAATCAGTAAAAATGAAAGTAGAGGTTGTCACAAATATATAATAATCCAGGTTGCCACACCACATTAACAAGACGAGATGAAACTGATAAGATGAATAGCAAAGGAGTTAAATACAATGTACAGGCGATGAGAATGAAAGTTACTAACCATTGAGAATACGTTTTGAAAATACAGAATGAAACCCGAGATCGAGAAGAAAATGAACGAATGCATTTACACAAGTGTGACCACATCTGAGAGATATCACCTAACGTCTGGAAACACCGATCGCAAGTGTCGCGTGGACCCCAATCAGCTAAACTATATTCAACATCGCTCAGACCAACAGTTGATGACTAATGCTACGTCTTAGTTTGGGTAAAAACTAGAGAATCATTGGAAACCAAATAGCTTAAGCACCTGTTTTTTTATTAAATAACTGCTCAGCAGGAAGAACTGTATACGGAATCGAGTCCAAGATTCATGGTGAGCACGATAACATTGAATAAGTGGGTTATGAGTTAATGGTCTACATTTTATAATTCAGTCCATATATGATATATAGCCTGATATGCACTTATTTTCATCAGTGAGTTATTACCTCATTACCAACTTGATCGATCATTACGCTACAAACCAGGAGGGAATCTGGTGATAAATCTATTGCACGCCTCCTCCAATTCTATGAATCTTTAGCTGATATCAGTTCGTAATTAAGACTAACCTCAAGTTAAATAGTTTATTAACATTTTCCACTTCAATATTACTGTACATATGTTCATCCAGTTTAAACAGATGATTCAATAAGAATTTAGTATTTTTGTTTGGCGAAAAAAGTACACATCAAAGCAAAGTTAATGAATAACCATTGACTTATTTACAACTAGATAACAGTGAATCATCTATAAAATGTTAAACGACTTTTATATTAAACAATAAAAAGATATATGACAAACATTTAGAAAATAATTTCGTATTACATCTTGAAAATGCAATACATTAATTGGGTTATTCAAATTGTATTAATTCTAATTAAGATATTTCTAAAATTATTTTTATTAACCGGAATAAAAAATAGAGAATATTTATTCATGGAACAAATTAAGTATCATCACATTAATTGTGTTTCATTCCTTGATCATTATTCAATTCTCTTTTGACAACTGGAATTTCCGGACGCTTTATTACGTAATACCCTATTTTTTGTTCTTTAAAGGACTACTTTTCTTTATTAAATCATCATAAATATAATTATACAACTTAATTGAATGAAACTATTGAGAACATTTTCTTTGATGATTCTTTATGTAATTCCTCTACAATGAGAAAATAGGTTACGTTTATTACTTGTCCACTTATTTACTCTACATTAGAATGATCGCACAAAAGAGTAATACTGATATACCCATTTACTGAGTACTAGGTAAAGATGGGGAATCGGTTGATGAGGCAGTAAATCTTCATCAACTGAGGTGGTTGAAACATATATTACGTATGCCCAACAACCGCCTACATGAACGAGTGAATATGATGGTGCAAAAGTGTGTTGGAAGAAACCTAGGGGCGGCCAAACCAAAACATGGCATAAGTCCATGCTAACAGGTATAGATTACAGGATAGGGTCCGCATGATTATTGTAACCAACGGTTAGACTGTGAATTATATGGTCCTAAATCGTTTGTAGCGGCACAGATGCATCCATTATTTCTCTTCCCTCAAATTCCTAATAACTTTTGCTGTATTTTAGTTTCATTAATTTATATTTTCTTTTCGAGTCGTATATTCGATGACTAATCTTTCCAATTACCACTTATTCTATTACTATTTCTACTATTCTAGGATTCAGTCTGGCAACTCTATCTCTCTGTGTTAATAGAGTATGGTAACTTGAACTAATGTACATAAGCACAGGTCCCACCTTAAGGCTCACTGACTGTCTGATCCATTTACTAAGAACTTTCAGTACTAATTATCCAACTTTGTAAATAGTTGTTACTTGGCGGCACAGTGTCACATGCAGAAACCGATGACGATCAACCATATAATTGTGCAATTTTTCGTCTATTATAACAAACCACTTTTACTGAGCTCAAAAAGAGTAATTACTTTGATACTCACCTTAGATTCATCATTCGAGTCGAATGATCCTTGAACAGTAACTACCGGCAATGGTAAAGGTAATAAATCTAAGAATATCAGTATGCCCGGTAAAAAGAAGCAAGGTGATGATATAGTAAAATGAACTAATTCTTTCAGCATTAAAACCCAAAATGATTTATTAATCTCTAAAAGAAAGAGATAACAAGGATAGTGAGGGTAATTGTGTTAAACAATGAAGTTCTTATGATGTTGGAAAAAAAATCCACAAAATTAAAAACTTAAATTCACTTGGTATCGTTTACTTGAATCTTCCAATTGATGTCTAGGACTGCAATTGATCAGTCTATTATTGGTATATTTGCACACTGTGTGTATTGCCTTGATGTAGCCTTAATTCACAAGCATTATAAGCAAAGATGGATAGTGGTTAGCACGTTTCTTCCTATTTGGGACTCATCAGCTGGATGTACCTGCGTCTCAAAGCTGATGTTCACTCTGGGACTCAAACCTAGTACCGTTAGCTTCAAACACCATCGGCGTCATTTTAATCGATTCTGAACTGTGACCCCCGACGTCTCTGACCACTGATCACAGTTATCGCGCTTAACCGCAACCAGTTTATATCTACCAATATAGCTCACATCAACGGTCAGTGACTTCATGGACTGATACCACGTATTAGTTTGGGCACCTTTAGCGTTTTTTAAACCCGCTTCTACGTCAGTAAACATCGTCTGTTCAGATAAACAGTGATTATGCAAACGTACGACAGGTTCTAATAACTTCAGTCGGCGAAAATTAATAATTTCATCAACCACTTTGTCATTCTTGCTTATTACCCAATGCCTAGCATCAAGATTGTTCACTCGGACACCTGTGATCAAAAATTTGAGGCCTGTTTACGTCTTTTGCTTCATACACCACGTTTCACAGCCACGTAATAATACAGAGAGGACTGTTGCACAGTAAACAAGCCCTTTGGTTGACTTATGCTACAAATGACAAAATGATAAAGGCTAACAAAGCTTTTTAAATCCAGGCCGAGGTTCACACCAATGCTGATGAGACTTCCAAAATAACTGAAGTAGCCAAGATATTCAACTAAATCACTCATAATTATCTCAGGCGTTGATGCAAATCCTGAAGCAGCATTTCGCGTTTAAAGGAAGAGAAGTGCATTCCAAAGATGACAACATTATTTCTCAGAGTAAAGGATTCCGCATTTTGTCAGCGACTTCATGAAATAGGACTACATCATTTGCGAACCTCGTGGTAGGGGATTGGTCCCTGAAAATTCAGATGAAGCAAATATTATTTTCAGCAGGACATCTATGATAAAATTTGAAAAACTGGAGATAGTGGGTAGCTCTGACGAACACCACTTGATGTTTACGGTAGCCAAACAACTTTCATTAGTTGAATCAACATTGATATAAGAAAAAATAATTTTGTAGTGGTAATCTATAGTAAACATACACTTTTACATTTCTTCCGAAGAATTACTGATTTGAATCTATCAGTAGGCTGATAGATACATTCAAAATAAAAGTTTTTTTTCAAATTTGAGCATCACTAAGAATTATCATCAATTTACCAAGTTTAGTTAAACAGTTATCTGATTAATTGTTCAACAACGACAGATACCCACACTTCAGTTACAAACACTAATATTATGGAGAAACCTACTATGAAATTATCAATAATCAAGGCATTCTATAATATTCGAGTAGATTAATTAAGCAACCAATCAAACACGTCAGAGGTTAACTCAATTATGTTCACAATTTATATAATTGGATAAGTTAACCGTATGCTTTGTATATTTAAAACCATATTCACACAGTAATTTCATATAATAAGGTCAAATAAGCATAGAGTAATGATAGAGATGATAATAACGGTTATCATCAAACTATACCTTGAACATTTAGTACTCTGTTTAATTCGGAATGTGTATAAGCCAACAGACCAATTATTATGCTATCACGAATCTAAATACACAAAGAGAATGAAATGTATTTTGATTGGATAAATGAATAAGACATGATTAATATCCATAATTCATGTGGCATTAATGTAGATATCTTAAGAAACGACTACCTTATTTAAAAATAAATGTGACTTGATTTTATGTGATCAAGATAAGTAATGAAATGATATAAACTATTTGTTAGAACTTCAGAAGCTATCTCCACCGGAGACAAACGGGTTACTTTCACTTCCGGATTTCGGATTAGATAACTTTCCTCATGATACTTTGCCTTTTAGCATATAAATTTTTACATTGAATGTTTATTGTTTAACATACTAGTAAAGCATTGATGACAATACTTACATTATTCCATGTTAAAACTATGAGTAATAAATAAATCCTGTATCAAAATTTTGGTAACCCTTTAATTACTTTCTTTCAGTAGAAATGTATATGAGTTATAGTAGCTCATTAGTGTATCTGATTTTATAATCCCATTTGGTTGTAAAACTCCCTTTTTATTGCGTTTTACTTACTCGTATACACTCATGGTGATAAATTATATTTAACGTTAGTATATGATAAATTTCAATGAATCACTAAAGCAATAACTTAATGATTAGGGTTTGAGCGCACATTCAAACTACGCTACATCCGAATTTCGTCTGAGACGTTGGGTAGTACCAATCAGTTTTCATGTAAAAATTGTGAATGATGGACTAGTATATGATGAACCCATCCATAAGTTACACAAAATCTAACATTCAAAATAACACCGCTGTAGTTTGGAAGCACTGTACTACACTTTTAAAGTAAATAAAAATGTATGTATTTACCCTTTCAAGCTGAACAGCTTTGGGTCCAGGTGGACAATAAGTAAAAATTGTACAAGCATATGCATGAAATAATGGATTTAAAATTCTAGTATCTTGAAAATCAACACCTTGAACTGGTATGATAGTACGCAAAACAGCAGAAACAATTTGTGTTAAAGAATCAAAGATAGAAAATATTAAACTGATATTCGAATTACAAGTACTTATATCAATTAAATCAATTGTATTATTTGCTTGAGATAATGTAGCTTGAAGTTGAAGTATGAAAAAATCTGATAACTTCTAAATAAAACAACAAAAATATATGTATATATAAATGATTAACAATAGAATATGTGTAACAGAAAGTATAAATGTTAATAATTAAACAAACAATTAATATTCATTTAGTGTTGTTTGTTTGAATCTTCCCATCGATGTGTTAGGACTGCAACTGGTCAGGCTCTAATTGGCATATGTGCATACTGTGCGTATTGCCTCGATATAGCCTTAATTCACAAGCATGGTAAGCAGAGATGGATAGTGGCTAGCATTGTGAATCCAGAAATTCAATGACTAGGATTTATTCCTTGACCTTGTAAATGATTGGTTAATGAAGAATCGATAAAATATCTTATTAGGTTCAATAGCAGAGGACAAATAACGTTAGCCAATCGTAAAAAGTAAGCTTCTTTGGTAGTTCTAAATGATGTTCCTTTACAAATAGATTATTTTTTAACGAATTTAAATAAACTTTTAGTGATTTTATTCAGTCATGTCGGAAAAGATTTGATGAGTCGGTGTTTTTTGTGGTA